>NW_004444386.1:148288-155516 GCF_000243295.1 Trichechus manatus latirostris | reverse complement strand
CCTTTTTGTTTAGCTGAAAAAGATCAACTAAGCACTCCCTTAAATCTTTCAGAAGTCTTAACCACATTTTGATCTGATCTTTGGCCCAAGACCTCAGTTCACTTTGGAAATGTTTATCACTTGGGGGATTAGGAATGAAAACAATTTTATTTTTCAAACCAACAAGTTCTGGTCCCTCTATGATCCTCTCACTTATGTGGGCAAACTAAACAGTTCCTTCTTTAGCTCATCTCTTTTTCAATGCCTATCACACACAGCTAGGAGCACCCACTGGACACTACCAACACTATGTGGAGCTCTCCTTAGCTATATGAACAAGTTATTGGGTGCAAGTGCTATTTCTCAGTTTACTACAGGAAACTGTATTGCAAACTGCTTTATGACTACATAAAATATGTCGCCATTTTTCTAGCCTGATATAGCAGTTTCCTCATCAGTTTGTTGGCCTCCACTAAAAGTTTGCTTGCCATTTTTACCATCCTTGCTAACAATTTTCTCACTGCTTTTCCAGCCTTCACCCACTTTCCAGTGGCAAAGTTAGTGCCATGTGTTTGAGGGTTTGTTTTTAACAATAGTTACCCAATTATGAGGCATTGGTGGTTCAGTGGTAGAATTCTCACCTTCTGTGGAGTAGACCCGGGTTCAATTACCGGGCAATGTGCCTCATGCTCAGCCACCACCTGTCCTCACTGGAGGCTTGCATGTTGTTATAATGTTGAGCAAGTTTCAGTGGAGCTTCCAGCTAAGACAAACTAGGAAGAAGGGCCTGGTGATCTACTTCCAAAAATTATCCAATGAAGTCTACATTTGATCATGGGGATGGCACAGGACTGGACAGTGTTTTGTTCTGTTGTGCATGAGGCTGCTACCATGAGTCAGGGGATGACTCAATGGCAGCTAACAGCAATAACAACACTCCAATTCTATGTGATTCTGTCTTAGTTACCTCTTACTGCATTACAAACTACCCTAAAACATAGCAGCTTAAAGCAATAACCTTTTATTTAGCTCACAAATCCTTTGGGTTACTTGGGCAGTTTTTGTGGCCTGGTCTGGTTTGGTTGATCTCTGCTGAGTTTTCTCATGTATCTGTGGTCAGCTGGTGGGCTGGTCAGTGACTAGATGGTATAGGATGGCTTCATGGGTTTGACATTTGTTTGAAATAATGAGCATGACAGGCCAACATATTTATCATATTTTAGCAGACTTTCTCAGACTTCTTCACTTGGTGGTAGTCAAGACATTCACAAAATGTCAAGAGTGTCTGCTGATTAATCATTTCTCAAGCCTCTGCTTAAATCATGAAGACTAATTTCTCTGTTGGCCAAAGCAAGCCACTTAGTCAACCCACATTCTAACGGTGAAGAAATAGACTTTACTTCTTGATGGGATGAGAAGAAATATAACCAGTTTTGAATTCTACAAGCAAAATGTAGCCAATCTGATTCAACAGCCTTGCATTTAAATACTGTTCTACGTGGCCTCAAGTTAAACATCTTACTGAAATCCACATAACCAATGAATCTACAGGGAATAATGTATTAAATTTCAAATACTAATATTTATAGTCAATTAAAATTAAAATAAAATTGTATAAGAATGAAGACAATGAGATATTTTGGAACATATGAGAAGAAAATTCTGTCAGTACTATAGAATTCTTCTTCCATCCTCTTCTCTAAGTCAGATGTCAAGAAGAAAAGGAGATTCTGAGTGAAATAAATCAGATAGAAAAAGCAAATAGTGCACTATACTTTTGTAGGAACTATGTAGGATACACAGATGCTTAGAGATCAAAGTTAATTAGTGATTAACAGTAATGGATGCGAAGGGGAAAGAGGGAGTTATTGCTTAAGGGATACTGAGTTCCTGTTAACGGTAATGGAAAAATTTGGAAAGGGATAGTGGTGATAGTTGCACAAAGTGGTGAACATAATTAATATCACTGAGAAAATGCTTGAAGTGGCAAATGTATATAACATATATAACCACAATAAAAAACAAACAAAATCTACCAAAAAAGAAAAAAAAAAAAGGAGGAGAGTAATAGGGATGGTGAATAAAAGTATCAGTTTTCTGGGTAAATATACAAAAAATCTGAATAGTTTATCTCCAGGCATATTGAGATGGGTTTAAGTGTCCTTTAAAGGGGTGAGAAGGCTCAGGAGTTCAGGAAATACATAGCAAGATGTCTTGCTTTATTCCATTGTAGTTTTATAAGAAAAGCACTTCAGACTTAGCAGTTTACAGAGCTCCTTAATTTCATTATTCATTTAACCTTCATAGCACCCTGAGGTAGGCATAGCACTTACTATTATATCCATTTCAAAGACTACTGAGACTTGCTCAGCTATCCAGAAAATCAGTGTCAGGGCAGATAGAAAATAGAAACAAGAAAGAACCTTGGAGGAGGGTATTAGGAGAGGTAGAACGGAATGAAATAAGAGCATTATTTGGAGGGTAGGTGGGGAATTAAAAAAATCAGGAGCTTGCATGAGAGAACTTAATGCTGTGAGTACAAGAAAAGACTCTTGGACTAGAAATCAGGAAGTTATTAATCAATTTTACAGAGCAATTTCTTTGGAGACAATAGGAAAATGAGAGATGAGCCAAAAGTGAGAATGCAGGAGGTGATGGTCATTTGGTTAGATGACTGTTGGATGTTAATATGTGGGCTTCCCTATTTCATAGCCCAGAATTCCAGATTATTTTAAAAGAGATTGTAATTGCTTGGCATGCTAGATTTCTGATACATTAAAACTTTCCAGGTGATAGGTATATTTCATACGTGCAACTTTACAGCAGTGAAGAGATCACTTACTGTATTTTTACACAAATAAGGCATGCCTTCTGCATTTGTTTGCTGGCCACGCCCTCCCCTCTCGAGGTACTTTCATAAGTGCTTTATGATTTTTTTTTTTTAACAGCAACATGTAGAAAAGGTTTGTCTTGGTGGCATTTGTGAGGGTGTCTCGCTGGGGGAGCGGGAAAAGAAATGCAGAAGGTAAGTGTTATTTGTGTAAAAATGCTGTACATATAAACAGAAACAGCTTTGAAAGTTGAAAGTGATAAACATTGCATCAGATTTTACATGCAGCAAATATTTTAGATGTAAGTTTTCACTTATTAATTTATCTATTCAGCAAATATTTATTGAGTGCCTATTATATGACAAGAACTTTGTTAGACATCAAGAATATGAAGATGAATAAGATCTCCACACTCAAGGTTCCCGTGGCCAAAGGCAGCTCTGTTCAGTGGAAATTAATGCAAGCCACATATGTACTTTTAAACATTTTAATAACTCACAGTACATCTCAATTTTAGCTAGCCACATTTCAAGTGCCCAGTAGCCATATGTCCCTAACTTGTCTGTCAGTTTTTCATACTATCATGGCTTGTGTATTGCCATGATGCTGGAAGCTATGCCACTCATATTTCAAATACCAGCAGGGTCACCTATGGTGGATAAGTTTTAGTGGAGCTTTCAGACTAAGATAGACTTGGAAGAAAGACCTGGTGATCTACATCTGAAAATTAACCAATGAAAACCCTGTGGATCACAAGAGAATATTGTCTTATAAAGTGCTGGAAGATAAGCCTCTTAGGTTGGAAGGCTCTCAAAACACACAGTGGCTGCAACAATGGAATTAAGCATACCAACAAGGGTGAAGATGGAGCAGGACTGGGCAACATGTTATTCTGATGTACATGGGGTTGCTATGAGTTGGAGTCAACTTGGCAACTAAAAACAACACAGCTGTATGTGGCTGGGTCAAGGGAAGGTCAAGTCCAAGGACACTCAGGGCCCAAGGACACCCAGTTTTGACTTTTTAAAGCGTATCGATGCCTACATATTCAAAAAATAAAATAAAATCAACACATATGAAAAGAAAACTAAATGCAAACTGAAACGAATTAACCTAATTTTATTTCAAATGAATATCACAAATGTGCTGAAGGGGAAAGAAAGAAGGCAAGAAAAGAGCTAATTCAAGTAAGTAAGGAGAACAGTATTTAACTATATAACCTCAGTCTGGGGCAGGGTGGGATATGTGTATCTGTGTGTTGGGGAAAGTGCACATAAATTACAACCTTTTGAGTAGTTTTTTTCTTAATTTAAATTTTATGGACTAAACAATTTTGAAGCTATTTTAGACGTGACATAGCATTGAGCCAATAGCAAATGTTTTGAGCCTTTTGAGAGCCAGAGTTTTCCCTGTGGAAGAAGGAACATAAAAATATGGAATGGGAAATGGATTAGAATTCAAGGCATCTGTATGAACTCATGACTTCTAAATTGTATGCACGTTTGTATGCTTTTTTGTATGTATGTACATAAACATGCACATATGTGTACGTAATTTTCATGTATGCATATTTGTATTTATGTATATATGTAAATATATGTATATGTTTTCTAGCTCTATCTGCTGAAGGAGTCAAGAAGCAAAGCCGCACCAGTAAAAGTGAGCACAGCTAACACTCATATCTTGGTCTCCCTGCCATTCCCACTAAAAGGAATCAAGACTTCAAGGAGAATTGGCTAATCCCAAGGCTTGACAGGGTAGGTAAGAGGTTAGTCTGGAGCATCCTGTATTTGTAGAAAGCTAGGAAATGTTAAAAAAAAATGATGAAACACACCTTTGACATAAAAAGACTGAAAATAAAAGAATGGAAAAAATATTCCATGCAGCCAGTAAACAAAAAATAGCAGGATTGGCCATACTGATATCTGATAAAATAGACTTTAAATCAAAGTCTATTACAGGAGATAATGAACATCATTACATAATAATAAAAGTGTCAATCCAGCAAGAAGACGTAACAATTATAAACATGTATGCACCTAACAGCAACCCCTCAAAATACATGAAACAAAATACTAACTGATATGAAAGGAGAAATAGATAACTCTACAATAATAGTTGGGGATTCAACACACAACTTTCAATTCCAGACAGTACAACTAAAAAAGAAAATCACTCAGGACATTGAAATCTTAAATAAAACTATAAGCCAAATTGACCTAATAGATACATATAGAACACTCCACTTATCCTCAAAACAACACACATTTTCCTCTAGGACACCTGGATCATTTTCCAGAATAAACTATATGGTATGACACACAAAAAATTCAACAAATTTACAAAGATTAATATCATACAAAGAATCTTCTCAGACCTCAGGAGTATGAAGGTATGAAGCTAGAAACCAACAACAGGAAAAATAAGGAAAAAATAAATACATTGAAACTAAATAATACACTACTAAACAAACAAACATAAAAAGAACTATAGGGTCATAGAAAAACCAAAAGTGAAATTAAAAAATTATTAGAATCAAAAGAAAATGAAAACACAACATATCAAAACCTCTAGGACACAACAAAAGCAGTTCTTAGAGGGAAATTCATAGCAAAAAATGCCTACACTAAAAATTAAGAAAGATCCAAAATCAGTAACTTAAACCAACAATTTGAACAAATAGAAAAGGGAGAGCAAAAGAAGCCTAAAGGTACCCAAGGGAAAAAAAAAAAAAAAAGAGGAAAGAATAAAGCTCAAAAAGAAATAAACAAAATAGAAAATAGGAAAATAATAGAAAGAATCAGCAAATCCCCAAGCTGGTTCTTTGGAAGGGTAAATAAAATGACAAACCACTGGCTAGCCTGATGAAATAAAAAAAAATAAATAAAAAAAAAAAACAGAAGAGGCAAATAATAAAAATAAGAATTGAAACTGGAGACATTAGTACTGATACAAATGAGATAAAGAGAATCATAACAGATTATTATGAAAAACTGTATGCCAACAAACTTGAAAACCTAGATGAAATGGAAAAAATTCCTAGAAACACACTACCTACCTAAACTAAAACAAACACAGGTAGAAAATCTAAACAGGCCCGTTACAAACAAAGAGATTGAAGATGTCGTCAGAAAAGTGCCAACAAAGTAAAGCCCAGGACCAGATGGCTACATTAGGGAATACTACCAAACATTCAGAGAAGAGTTGGCATCAAGTCTACTCAAACTTTCAAAAACATAGACGAGGAAGGAACAGTTCCTAACTCTTTCTACGAAGTCATCATGACCCTGATACCTAAACCAGACAAAGACATAACAAAAAAGAAAAAGAAAATTACAGACTGCTATCCCTCATGAACATAGAAACAAAAATTTTCAACAAAATTCTAGCCAACAGAATTCAGCAACATATTAAAAAAAAAATACACTGTGATCAAAAGGGATTCATATCAGGGCTACAAGAGTGGTTCAACATTAAAAAATCTATTAAAGTAATCCACTACATAAATAAAACAAAGAAAAAGAACCATATGATCATATCAATTGATGTAGAAAAGACATTCGATAAAATTCAACAGCGTTTCCTGATAAAAACTCTCAGTAAAATATGAATAGAAAGGAAATTTCTCGACATAATCATGGGTATATATGCAAAACCAACAACCAACATTATACTTAGTGAAGAAAGACTGACAGCCTTCCTGTTGAGAATACGAACAAGGCAAGGATGACCTTTATCACCTCTCTTATTCAACATTGTGCTGGAAGTCCTAACAAGAGCAATAAGGCCAGAAAGGGAAATAAAATGTATCCAGATTGGAAAGGAAGAAGTAAAACTATCTCTGTTCCCAGATGACAAAAGATTTCAAAAGAAAATTGCTGGAACTAATAGACGAATTCAACAACATTGCAGGGTACAAGATCAACACACAAAAATCAGTTGGGTTCCTTTTCACTAACAAGGAGCACTCCAAAAAAGAAGTCAAGAAAACAGTACCATTTACAATGGCCTTCCAAAAGATAAAATACCTAGGAGTTAACCTAACCAAGAATATGAAAGATTTATACAATGAAAATTATAAAACACTACTATAAGTGTCTAAAAGAGACCTACATAAATGGAAGGACATTCCATGCTCATGGTTTGGAAGACTTAGTATAGTGGAAATGTCAATTTTACCTAATGCTTTCTACAGATATAATGCAACCCTGATACAAATCCCAACAGCACTGTTTACTGAAATGGAAGAACTAACTATCAGTTTCATATGGAAAGGAAAGAAACCCCAAATAGCCAAAACAATAACGAAGAAAAAGAGCAAAGCAGGAGGAGTCACACTCCCTGATATTAAAATATACTATACAGTCACTGTAATCAAACAAGACTGGTATTGGCTCAATGATAGACACATAGCTTAG
>NW_004444386.1:145385-146880 GCF_000243295.1 Trichechus manatus latirostris | reverse complement strand
GAGGGGGCTGGGGGAAGCAAGCTTTACATCATAGATATTTGTTACTTTTGGTGATGGAAAAAGTGGCATTGAATGTGTGTGTGTAGTAAGCACAGTATGACCAAAGTAAATAATGTCACTGAGAAGTGGTTGTGATGAAAGGATGCCTATACTAAAGAATTTGACATATATAAGATGCCAACACCTCCAAAAAATGAGTCTAAGATCATATATGGATGGGTATAGGCATATACGTATATGGGTAGTGCGATGGTTAAGATTATGTGTCAACTTGACTGGGCCATGATTCTCAGCAGTTTGGCGGTTATGATGTAGTTTGGCAGCTATGTAATCACTTCCATAATGAGATCTGATATAATCACTTCCATGATAAGATCTACTATAAGCAGCCAATCAGTTGAAAGGGAGTTTCCTTGGGGGTGTGGCCGGCATGTAATGTATGTAGACTTTGTGGAAAAACTCCCTGTCTTTTGCTTGCTCTGAATCCTACATCTTGCTCATCATCTGACCTCTGGTTCCTGAGACTTGAGCTAGCTAGCATCTTATCTGCTGATCTTGGGATTTGTCAGCCTCTACAGCCTGTGAGCCAGTGGCCTACTGTCTTACCTGCTGATCTTGGGTTCATCAGTCACTGCAGCTACATGAGTCAGAAGCAGCCTCCGGCCTGACCCATAGACTTGGACTTTCTAACCTCTGTGACTACTTGAGCCACTTCCTGATATAAATCTCTCTCTCTGTGTATCTGTCTATCTATCTATCTATCTATACCCTTCACTGGTTTTGCTTCTCTAGAGAACCCAGCCTAAGACAGGCACAGGTGTATACATACGTGAGAACAGATAGAAGTATCTATATGTACGTGTAATGTATATGTAAATACAGACATGTGTAGGCAGGCACATATATTTATTGAAGACACAACTATAGATACTTCTTAGACACAACTATACACTTTTTCTGAGATTGGCTTTCTAGATTTGAAGGCTTAGGATCATTGTCTCATGGGACTACTCAGTCAACTGACATAATATAGTTCACATAGTTCATGTTCTGCATCCTAGTGAACTGAGTAGCATCTAGGATCTTAACTACTGATATCTGCTCATCAGGAGCAAAAGAGTAAGAAAGTAACCAAAATCTCAGAGATAAAAAAGAAGTCTACAAGGCTGATAGCCTACACAAGCCACAACCTCAACTACCCTGAGACCAGAAGAACTAGATGGTGTTCAGCTACATCCACTGACCAATCTGACCAGGGTCACAATAGATGATCTCAAATAGAATGGGAGAAAAATGTAGAAAACAACTCAAAATCTTAAAAAAGACCAGACTAACTGGACCACCTGAGACTAGAGGACTCCCTGAGACAATTGCCCTGAGATACTCTTTTAACCTTGAACCAAAATTATCCCCTTAGATCAACTTCTGGTAGAAAAGCAGAGTGACACACAAAATAAAGGATATTACCCATTAGATAGGTGAGCTACTAAAAAAG
>NW_004444386.1:142211-144492 GCF_000243295.1 Trichechus manatus latirostris | reverse complement strand
TTTTTCAAAATTAATATCACCTATGAAAGAAAGATGAGGATTTAGACATGATACCTGAGATTAGCACAATATCCACACTGCAGTATACCAAGAAAGAGCAGATTGTATTAAAAAATGACAATGTCATCAGTTCCCTATGGCTGCTATAACAAATTACTACAAACTTGCTGCTATAAAACAACATAGATTTATCCTCTAACAGTTCTGGAGGTCACAAGTCTAAAATCAGTTTCCTGGGCTAAAGTCAAAGTGTAAACAGGGCTGGATCCCTCTGGAGGTTCTAGGGGCAAATACATTCCTTGTGTCTTTCAGCTTCTAGATTAAAGGTCCACCTGGATAATCCAGAATGATGTCCCCATCTCAATATCCTTAACTTAATGACATCTGCAAAGTCCCGTTTGCCATATAAATAACATTCACAGGTTCCGAGGATTAGGATGTGGATATCTTTGGGAAATATCAGTTAGCTTACCACTGAAATGTTCCAGATTAAAGCAGTGTATTGAGGTGTGACAGATAAAGGCAATACCTGATCCTAAACTGGATCCTATATTGGAGGGGAACAATGCTACAAAGGATATTACTGATTGAAGTGACAAGATTAGAACAGAGCAGCAGATTAGATGGGTAGCACTCGTGGCAGGGTAGTTACAGTGCCTGGTTACTAACAGAAAGTTCGGTGGTTCAAAACCACCAGCAGGAGAATGATGTGGCTGTTTACTTCAGTAAAGATTTACAGCCTTGGAAACCCTATGGGGAAGTTCTACTCTGTCCTATAGGGTTGCTGTGAGAAGGAATCGACTCTACAGCAATGAGTTTGGTTTGTGAGTTTTTGGTAGATTAGATAAAGGTTAAATTTACTGAAGTTGCCGGTCATGCTATGGTTGCATAAGAGTCTATTCCTATTCTTAGGAAATGCACACTGAAGAGTTGAAAGGAAAAGGGCCATGGTGTATCTATCTTACTCTCAGATTAGATAGATACTTAGACAATAGATGGATAGAGAAAATGATAAAGCAAATGGGGTAAAATGTTAACAATAGGTCAGTCTGGGTAAATGGTATATGAGTATTTTATTGTATTTATTTTGGAAATTATTTTGTAAATTTGAATTTTTTTAATAAAAGTTAAAAAAAAGAGTTTGTTTTTTAAATTGAGCTGAGAGAGGCCTGTGAGGAGAATGCAAATGAGGACAGTGGGCACTTGTAAAGAGCTCAAGGTGATGCAGGGAAGAGCTGAGAAGAGAGAGAGAGGGAACTGAAGACAGACTTCTAGTTCTTCACATTTTGTCCCAGGTCATGTCCCTTCCTCTTAAAAATACGTAATGAGGACATATTTTTCAGTTCTGGACTCTCTTTGAGTCATAATATAAATGTCAGGAATAATCCTGTAATCAATAAATCAAACCCATTCCAGCTCTTAATTATCACTTTTTGTTTTCACGGATCATTTGTGCTTGGGAACATTTTAGACAAAGAGTGACCACAAAAACAATTGGCCATTTGCTCTTGACTTGGGCATAGTATCAGTCTAAATAGAGATCTCACAAGTTGGGAAGAATGTGGCATTGGAGGAAGCTGAAATTGAGAGGCCAAATACCACAATTTCCAGAGTTAGCTGAATGAGGTCAAGCTGAGCCTTGTTTTTTCAGTTAAGGCCATTCTGTCTCTACAGCATTCTCCATCCCCACAGTGTTTTCTTCTCTCTACCTATTGGGATCACATCAACAGGAAAGTGCTATAGGCTGCCTTGTTTTGAATTTTTTTGTTCTTAATTTTATTTTTGTTGTTGTCTTTGAGAATATACATAGCATAACATACAGTGATTCAAGAATTTCTACATGTACAATTCAGTGACATTGATTCCGTTCTTCAAGTTGGGCAACCATTCTCACCCTCCTTTTCCAAATTGTTCCTCCTCCACTTACATAAACTCATTGTTCTGTAGGTTTTCTAACTAATCTTTTATTTACTTATTTTTATGATACTTTAGATGAAGGGTTTACAGAAAAAACTAGATTCTCATTAAACAGTTAGTACACATATTGTTTTATGACATGGGTTAACAACCCCATGACATGTCAATACTCTCCCTTCTCTACTTTGGGTTCTCTATTACCAACTTTCCTGTCCCTCCTGAATTCTAGTCCTTGCCCCTTTAGTCTCATTTTGTCTTATGGGCCTGTTTAATCTTTGGATGAAGGGTGAACCTCAGGAGTGACTTCTTTAATGAGCTAAAAGGGTGTCCAGGGGCCATACTCTCAGGGTTTGTCCGATCTCTG
>NW_004444386.1:138855-141501 GCF_000243295.1 Trichechus manatus latirostris | reverse complement strand
CAACATAATGCCCCCCAGATTCATCCATACTGTGAGATGCTTCACAGATTCATCATTGTTCTTTGTAGTTGCCTAGTACTCCGTTATGTGTATGTAACAAAGTTTATTTATCCATTCATCTGCTCATGGGCATCTAGGTTATCTCCATTTTTTGCTATTGTGAACAGTGTTGCAATGAACATGGGTATGCATATGTCTATTCGTGTGAGAGCTCTTATTTCTCTAGGATATATTTCTAGGAGTGGGATTGTTGGATCATATGGTATTTCTATTTCTAGCTTTCTATGGAAGACCCATATTGTTTTCCAAAATGATTGTACCATTTTGCATTTCCACCAGCACTGCATAAGAGCTCCAATCTCCCCACAGCCTCTTGAACATTTGTTATTTTCTGTTTTTTTGATTCGTGGCAGTAATGCCATGGTGAGATGGTATCTCATTGTGATTTTGATTTGCATTTCTCCAGTAGCTAGTGATCGGGAGTATTTCCTAATGTGTCTGTTAGTCGTTTGAATATCTTCTTTGGTGAAGTGTCTGCTCATTTCCTTTGCCAGTAGTTTAATTGGATTTTTTGTCTTTTTGTTGTAGAGGTGTTGGATTTTCTTGTAGATTTTAGAGATGAGACCTTTGACAGATTTGTAATAGCCAAAAATATTTCTCTTTTTACTCTTTTCGTGAAGTCTTTTGATGAGCATAAGTGTTTAATTTTTAGAAGATCCCAGTTATTCAGCTTATCCTCTGGAGTTTGTATGTTGTTAGTTATGGTTTGTATCCAGTTAATGCCATGTAGTAGGCTCTCTAGCATTGACCTTATTTTTTATTTGAGATCTTTATAGTTTTTGGTTTTATACTTAGGTCTTTGATCCAGTTTGAATTAGTTTTTGTGTATGGTGTGAGGTGTGGGTCCTGTTTCATTTTTCTGCAGATGGACATACAGTTTTGCCAGCTTTATTTGTTAAAAAGAGAGTCTTTTCCCCTTCTGATGGACTTTAGCCCTTGTAGAGGATCAGGTGACCATAGATGGATGGATTTACATCCAGGTTCTTGATTCTGTTCCATTGGTCGATGTATCTATTGTTGTACTAGTACCAGGCTGTTTTGACTACCATAGCTGTATAGTAGGTTCTGAGGTCAGATAGTGAAAGTCCTCCTACTTTATTCTTCTTCTTCAATGGTGCTTTACTTATCCGGGGCCTCTTCCCTTTCCATATAAAGCACAGGGAGGCAGGGTGGGGGGTGGAAAAGCATGTATTGTTAGTTACCGGGTGCTCTGTCTCCTGCTAGGAGTTCTGTGGATCTGCTTTCCTGTACTACCTCTCCGCCAGTCTCCGAAAGGAGTCCAAGATGGTGGATCCATGCTGTGTTAGCTTATAGGGTACCTCCGCCTGTAACTCTCCTTGCTGTCTGTTTTCTGATCGTGTCTTATTCCATTCTGTGCTTTGTTGAGTTCTTTATTGCTTCTTTTGCCACTTAGAGTTTCGGGACTGACATTTGTCTCCATTTTACTTAGTTTTTTTGTGTCTTTGCTGTGGAGGGATGACGTGGTTCTTCTGTCTATAGCACCATGTTGGCTCTGACTCTCTAACTAATCTTTTGAATTGCTGTTGTCAGTCTGATCCCATATAGATAGGAGAGTTCAATCCTCAAGATAGACATACTTTACTAGTTAAGCTAAACTACTTTTGGTTTTAAGAAAACTTCAGGGGATACTTTTAGTTTAAGGTTAAAGAGTATCTCAAAGCAATAGTTTTGGGGTTTTATCCAGCCTCCCTGGCTTCATAATGTCTGGATTCTGTGAGAATTTGAAGTTCTGTTTAACTCTTCCCCCTTTTGATCAAAATTCTTCTAGAGAATCTGTGATCTAACCATTCAGTAATGGTAGCCAGACACCATCCAGTTCTTCTGGTCTCGTGGGGGCATTAACCACACATTCCATTACCCTCTTCTATTCCTGACTCTTCTTCTTTCTCTGTTACTCCAGGCAAATAGAGATCAATTGTTATACCCTGGGTGGGTGCTTGCAAGCTGTTAAGACCCAGGTACTACCAACAAACTAGAAGGTAGAACAGAAGCACTGAACACAATATTAGGCCAATTAACTGAGCTATTCCATGAAACTATGACCTTAAACCTCCAAACCAAATAAAAAAAATCCCATCAGGTGCTTGGTTGTACATAAGCAACCTCAGCAGCTACTCTTTGTTGTTGTTGTTGTAAATATATCAATTACACAACTTTTGCCAATTCAACATTTTACACTTGTAGAATTTATCTTAATCAGAATGGATTCTATGGCAATGGGTTACAACTTATCTTTTATATTTTGTTTTAAACAACTCAAGTCACATTTTTTCAGACTAATACAGAACAGAAAAGCTAGTTTGTTTGAACATGCTTAAAATAATTGTTAACAGCTAATTGATATAGAAACTAAACTCTCCACATATATATATATATGTATGTATGTATATGATACCCTGGTGGCTTAGCGGTTAAGAGCTGCTGTTGCTAATCAAAAGGTCAGCAGTTCGAATCCACCAGGCACTACTTGGAAACCCTATGGGATAGTTCTACTTTGTCCTATAGGGTCATTATGAGTCGAAATTGACTCGACAACAGCTTTTTTTAAAATGCATGTATGTATAT
>NW_004444386.1:135873-137957 GCF_000243295.1 Trichechus manatus latirostris | reverse complement strand
TTAAGGCTGCCTTGCGCTCAACCAATATTAGGTGTGTGCCCATGATGTCTAATGCACAAGCTATTCAACAAGGAATCAGAGACAGATAAGATAGTCCTTACTTATAGGGATTCTCATTTTTGTGATAGAGATACACATGTTAACTGATAAATGACATGCAACTTATTAGTACCGACTAGAATAAAAATCCACCACCTATCAATCACTTTGTTGTATTGTAGTGACTTGCGAGTTGCTATGATGTTGGTAGCTATGCCACCTGTATTTCAAATACCAGCAGGGTCACCCATGTTGGACAGGTTTCAGTGGAGCTTCCAGACTAAAATAGACTAGAAAGAAAGGTCTGGTGACCTACTTCCAAAAGTTAACCAATGAAAACCTCATGGATCACAACCAGATATTGTCTGACTCACTTGCTTTGGACATATCACCAGGAGGGGTCAATCACTGGAGAAGGACACCATGTTTTGTGAAGTAGAGGGCCAGTGAGGTTACGGAAAACCCTTGGTGAGATGGATTCATGCAGTAGCTACAATGATGGACTCTAATTTGCTAGTGATTGCAAGGATGGCACAGGACCAGGCAATATTTTATTGTGTTATACATGAGGTCATCATGAGTTGGAGTCAACTCAGCAGTAGCTAAAATCAACAGAATAGAAATATAAACCAAATGGAATGGGAAGTCAGAGGAAAAAACATGTGTACCAAAGGGACTTAGAAGATTGAATTAGGTTTTCTGAAGGCTCAGGTAGGTCGCTAGTAAAGAATGTGAGGAAAATAATTCTTGACATAGAGCAATATCTGAAAAGCTACAGGAGTGGGAAGAGGGTGGGTGGCTTGCGGCAGGTGAAGAGCTGTGTGGCTGGAAACTGGGGCGTGTGCTCTTCAGAGGCTAGTGATGAGAAACACATGTAGAGGCAGAACATGAATGGCCTCAGATCTGAAGGCAGAGGTGGTGCCATAGAGCCATTAAAGCAGGGGCATAGCTCATGATTTCTTTCACAGGAAAATATACTTTTAATAACACTGGAGAGAATCTGCTAGAGTGAAGGAAGAGTCAAGCATCTTAATTAGTAGAGAGTAGTTGTAACTGTGAAAGAGAAAGATAATGCAGATTGGAGGGAACAGCAGTGAGGTTGAAGAGGAAAGACCATCTCTATAAAGACTTCTGAATATAAACAGTGTCACTACGATGAGTTTTGCATTCTTGTGTATTATTTTTACAGTTATTTTATCTTCTACTTTTCTATCAGCTGTCTTTCCTTGCCGTTAGAGGACAAACTTCTAAGAAGATTACTGTTTCTTCTAACTTGCTATTTCTAATTGGGCATGAGTTGGGATGTCAGATCAAGTTTATTAGAAGAGTATCTAAGAAAGAACGAATGAGTTTTATGAGTTAGGGCCTGCAGAACTTTCCTATAAACAAACTCCATGAGCTAAAGTGTGGAAGCTTTCGCGTCCTCTTGGGTTTATTTCAAATACATTTTTAAAACTTCAAAGATTTGTGCATCATCTAAACTCTATGTTCTCAGAGTCCTGAATATTTGAGATTTGTAGAGAAATTTCTTCAGAAAAAGTTGGAAGGCTGAGATAATTAGGAACACTGTAAATATTATATACAGTAGACTTGTTAGGACTTCTTTATTCCTGGTTACAGAACAGGAGTAGACTTGCCAACTTGTTGCTCTAGCAGTGTTATTGACAAATCAGTCCCTGAGAAACCACATGGATTAATCAACCAGGTGTGGTGTACTGCTGAAATTAAGAAGCTACCAACAAAAGCCCAAGGATAATGATAAAAATTAGCCATGAACAAAAATAGTAGCCTATCAGCTGATTTCAAAAGGCAGTCTAGCAATGGTTTCCACTAGGAAATAGGGGAACAATGGATGATGGAAAAGGTAAAAATAGGCATGTATTTGAAAGGACGTTTGATTTTCCAGAATGTGAACTTGATGCCTTAACTCACGTATGTCCACCAAGCTGCCTGCACTTTAATTTCCTTAACTAAGTTGGAAGGAACATTATGTTTTGCTGTTAGAAGTTACTTAAGGATACAAGAGATATGAAGTCTCACCTGTG
>NW_004444386.1:132998-134448 GCF_000243295.1 Trichechus manatus latirostris | reverse complement strand
TAATTTGTTACTATTTAGAAGGTAACATGAGGACAGTCTCAAGGAAGGGACAGGTGGAAGTACTGAAGGAACTGGAGTGCTTTGCAACACTGTTGAGCCGATCCAGAAGTCCCTACAACTGTTCTACCTCTTATTAAGTTACATATATTTCTCTACTTATTTAAGTTGTTTAGTTAGATTTTATGTACTGTACAGCCAAAAGCATCCAATCTGAAAATAAAGAAGAGACGGGAAAGGAAGAGAGGAAGGAGAATAAAGTGAGTAGGGTGAAAGAAGAAAAGAGCAAAGGGAAAATGTGGGAAAAGAGAAAAAATATCTTAAACATTTTCTTTCCTCTCCACTCATTCCTAGCCACTGTCTTCTGCTAATTTCCATATTGTAAGATCTAGGGCTTTAATTCTAATTCTAGATTATGTGTAATCATCTAGAGATTGATCCCAAAACTTAATGGTCATGTCATCACTGTTTCCTTTCTGCACAATTGAATTGTGTGTATACGTGTGTGTACCTCTTGTTTTTCACCTTTTCTTATATTCTTATTTGTTTTTATTTTGTTTTGTTCGTTTTACTTACTTACAGTATATACTTCAGTAATTATTTCAGTGGGGATTTGTTGTTAGTAAATTTTCTGGGCACCTGTATGTCTGGAAATGTTTTCATTTTATGCTCACACTTGTATGCTAGTTGGTCCGGGTAAAGAATTTTAAAGTTAAAATGATTTTCTCCCAGAATTTTGATGATAGAACTTCATTGTTTTCTCACATTCAGTGTGGCTAAAGAGAAATCCTATGCTAATATGATTTTTGTTTCTTTTCTGGTTGCCTGTTTTTTTTTTTTTTTCCTTCCTCTAGAAGCTTTTAAATTTTTCTCTTTATCTACATAGGTCAAAATTCACAAGAATATGTTTATGCATGGCTCTTTTGAAATGCATTCTTCTTTGTGTGTGGTATTGTTCTTAAAAATCAGCCACTGAAACCCTATGGAACACAGTTCTACTCTGGCGCACATGGTGTCACCGTGAGTCGGGATTAACTCCACTGCAACTTTTTTTTTTTTTTTTAATGTGTGGTATACAACTTTAGCACTTTAAAGAGATCTTTTGCCACAGATTTTCCTAATGCCATAAGTTGTTTGATTTCTTGACTGTTGTTTCCATGGGTGTTGATTATGGATCCAAGTAAAATGAAATCCTTGACAACTTCAGTATTTTCTCCTTTTATCATGATGTTGCTTATTGGTCCAGTTCTGAGGATTTTTGTTTTCTTAATGTTGAGGTGTATTCCATATTGAAGGCTGTAGTCTTTGATATTCACCAGTAAGTGCTTCAAGCCCTCTTCACTTTCACTGGGCAAATCTTCTACAAAGGCATCTTCAAAGTGTTAAAAAGCTAAGGTGTCACTTTGATGACTAAGGTGCACCTGACCCAAACCATGGTATTTTCAATCACCTC
>NW_004444386.1:129628-131110 GCF_000243295.1 Trichechus manatus latirostris | reverse complement strand
ATGGGTGGATTTATAAAACAGGAATTTATGTCTCATAGTTTTGGAGGCAAAAAAGTCTGAATTCAGGGTGTCAGCAGGGCTAGAGTCTCTCCCTGTCTCTGTATCTCTTTGTGGACCATAGGGGAATATCCTTGGTCTCTCTACACTTCTATAGCTTTGGGTGTTTTTGGCATCTCATGCTGCTTATAGGTGTATATTCACATGGCTTCTGTCTTCCCCTGTGTCTGTCTGAAACACTGAAACTGTCTTTTTATAAGACACTACTCAGAGGAGATTAGGTTTATGACCCACCCTACTCTGGCATCACCTCAGTAACATAACAAAGAAAATCCCTATTTGCAAATAGGATCATATTTGCATGTTCAGGGGTTAAGACTTCAACAAAACTTTTTGGGGAACACAATTCAATCCATCACAATTGTCTTCTGTCATCTTGGGTTAACTCTTTTGATTCGATCTAAGCTCAGGACCTTGTGATATTGAGCCAGTTCTCAGGGCCTCCCAGTGTTCCCACCCTGGGCCCATGAGTAGCTTTCTTGTTCCCACAGTATTAATCTAGAGAAAGGTAGCCAGATTGAGCTTTGTCTTCCTAATAGCGATTGCATAGTACCATCCATGTTCCACAGAACTTACCACCCTGTGATACACCCTATTTCCACTTGCTGTTGACCTCCAAGAAAGGTCCTGTGCCCAAAGGCCACATCAAAGCTGTAGATTGATGAAACTAGTGGAGAACAAGCATGTGTTTTGTTTTTGTACTGGAGTCACTTCCGATATTTTTCTTTTTTGAGGATGTCTTGCTTTACGAATGTATGCATAAGAATGTTAAAACAAAACAAAACAAAACAAAACAAAAGTCTAAAGGCTGGTGATATAAAATTAGCAAGGCTCCAAGGCAGAGAGTAAAGAAAGAGTTTTCAAAAGTTCTTAAGCTGATATATTGGCCAGCTGGAAATCCCCTTGAGGAAGGACTTCATCTTCATCTCCAAGCCATTTCTAATTGCCTCTTTGTCATCCTTTGATTAAAAGCAGCAGCAATTGGACCATCTAGGTGCTTACTGGCTTCGAAGAGCTGTGTGGTTTTTCAAAGGCTAATAAGGTTGAACTTGCCATTATCTGTCAGTGATCTGTGGCTTTATTCTTGGCTCCAGTCTCATGTTCTGCCACATTTAATTTACTCCTCTGTTGCTCCAAATGATGCTGGTGATGTTGAAAGTCAGTGAAGTGAGTAGGGGTAGGGGCTGGGGAAACTGTGGTTAATAAATATCATTCTAGCAGTCTGGTTTGTATCTGGCCTTTATCTTTCAAATAACCTGTGTAAATCCAGACTAGTAAATGAACCCAGATAGATTACTGTGCTAGGGGAGAAAATGAAATTAGGTGAGCAACTCCAATAAAAGAAAAATAATTGATATGGTGGCCCAGGCCACACCAACCAGTTCAGCAGTTTCTCTGAAGTAGCTTCATTGAGTGATGTTGAGT
>NW_004444386.1:126019-127732 GCF_000243295.1 Trichechus manatus latirostris | reverse complement strand
AAACAAACCAACTTGAAAGAAAATTGAGGAGACTTGAACAGATACTTCACAGAAGGGTTAATCCAAATGCCAATATACACATGAACAGGTCCTCAACTTCATCTGTCATCAAATGCAAATTAAAACCACCATGAGAAACCTGTGGTAGTCTAAAATATGTCCACAAATTCTTTGATACTTCTCTTTCAAGCGGTAGAACTTAATTCTTCTCCCTTTTCATGTTGGCTGGACTTCAATGCTAGTCATAAAAGAAATTGTGGGTCCTACGAAAGGAGACAGACAAATCCACAATTGTAGTTGTGGACCTCAACTCCCAACCCCCAGCAACTGACAGAACTATAAGACAGAAAATCAACAAAGGTATAGAAGAACTCAACAACACAGTCAACAAACAAAAATATATATATGTGTATATATTTATTCACACACATATATATACATATATGACTGATATTTGTATTTGCAGAATCTTATATACTGTTTATATATATATTCCTCATCCAACTATAGTAAAATATGTATTCTTTTCAAGCCCCCAAGAAACATTCAACAATATAGACTGTATTTTGAGCTATAAAACAAAACTCAACAATGTTTCAAAAATTGAAATCATGCAAAGTGTGTCATCTGACCATAGAATCAAAGTAGAAACAAATTACAAAAAGACAAAAGGAAAATCTCCAAATACATAGGTATTAAACAACACACTTCCAAATAATGCATGGGTCAAAGGAAGTTAAAAAAAAAAAATCAAAATTGTGGGTTACATATAAAGCAGTACTGAGAGGAAAATTTATAGCATTAAGTGCTAACATTAGAAAAGATTTTTAAAAAGTATCAAATAAATAAGTTAAGTTCCACCCTATGGGAACTAGAAAAAAAAGAACAAAATAAATCCTAAGCAAGCAGAAAGAAGGAAAAAATAAAGAGCAGAAATGAATAAAATTGAAAACAGGAAAACTGCAGATAAAATTGATGAGACAAAAAGCTGATTCTTCAAAAAAATCAATAAAGTTGAAACCTCTAGCAAGACTGACAAAATAAGAGAAAAAATAAGTCACTAATATCAGAAATGAAATAGAGAATATCACTACAGGTTTTGCAACCATTATAAAGATAATAATTTAAAAAAATACGAGGAGCAACTCTACCATTATAAAGTCAACAACTTAGAAGAAAAAAGCCAATTCCTTGAAAATCACAAACTATCAAAACTGAAACAAGATGAAATAGATAATTTAATTAGTCTTTTAAACATAAAGGAAATTGAATTTGTAATTAGAAAGCTCTCAAAAAAGAAATCCCCAAGTACCGATTGTTTCCCTGAAGAATTCTAACATTTAAAGAAGTAACACTAACTTTACACAGTATCTTCCATAAAGTTAAAGAGCAAAGAACATATCTCAACTCATTTTATGAGTTCAGTCTTGCCCTGATACCAAAAACAGATAAACACGGCACAAAAAGAATAGAAAGGGAAAGGAAGCGAAGGGATGGGAGAGGAGGGGAGGGGAGGAGAAGAAAGGGAAGGGAAGAAGGAAAAAAGAGAAAAAGAAAGAAAAAGAAGAAAGAAAACTCCTGCAGGCCAATATCTTTCATGAAATTAAATGCAGAAATCCTCAACAAAATATTTCAAAACTGAATAAATTAGTGTATAAAAATTCAACAAACTCAACCATGTATATAAATAATTATACTCCATGACCAAGTGTG
>NW_004444386.1:124208-125090 GCF_000243295.1 Trichechus manatus latirostris | reverse complement strand
ATATATCAATGGAACAGAATAGAGAACCCAGAAACAGATTCACACAAATATGCCCAATGGATTTTGACAAAGATGCAAAACCAATTCACTGGAGGAAGGATAGGCTTTTCAAAAAATGGTGCTGGAGCAAGTGAACATCCATAGGCAACAAACAAAAGAAAACAACAGCTGCAACAACTAAAAACCTTAACCGGCTCTTCTGAGGAAACAATTGAGAAAATGATAAGACAAGGCACAGAATCGAAGAAAATATTCTCAATGCGTTTATCTGCACATATCTGACAAATGAATTGTATCTTGAATATGCAAAGACGTTTTAGAATTCAATATTAAAAAGACAACTATCCCCTAAAATCAGAAGGCTTCAAGATATTGCACAAGAAAAGATGAATGAATGGCCAATAGGTACATAAAAAACTTGTCACCATCATTAGTCATCAGTGGAATGCAAATTAAAACCACAAGAAGATACTACTACACATCCTCTACAATGGCTAAAACTAAATACAATTTTACAATAGTAAATGTTGGTAAGTTGCAGTTCAGTGGTTGCTTAGGGTGGGGGTGTGGCACAAGGAGATTTTTTTTGGAAATAATAAAAATGTCTTGATTATGGTGGTGGTTACACAGTATGTTAAAACACATCAAACTTATAATAGATTCATTTTATTTAAATGATTTATAATATAATCATATATATAAATATAATAAGAGTATAAATTATATTTATAATAGATTCATCTTATAAGAGATGCATTTTATTGTATTTAAATTATACCTTAATAATGCCAGTTAAAAGTAAAGACGATCGTTTTAGGAAAAGGAATAAAATGTATAATTTTCCATAGCAATAGAAGGGAAATGGAAAAATACATTAAGCAG
>NW_004444386.1:112250-115315 GCF_000243295.1 Trichechus manatus latirostris | reverse complement strand
TAAGTATTGAGACCTTTGATATATATGCAGTGGAATTTTAGGGTCCATATAGGAGGAATGGGGCTTCATGGATAAGTTCACAGATAATAATTAGCATAAATATAATCCTCATAATGTGAGGAGTAATCAAATCCTCACCTTCCCAGTTCTCAATCATTTCTGACATCAGTCACCTACACAACACACTCTCTTTCTGACCCTAGCCAAGAGCTAGAGAAGATCTCACAGATTTAAAGGACAATGTCCTTCAGACTGCCAAATAGGCAGATTCCAGCCACAAGTCTGGGAATCCGTATGACATCCTCACTTTAACCTGTTGGCTCCCCCTTCTCCTTTACACTCAATAATTCACTGGAATGACTGACAGAACTAAAAAAAAAAAAAAAAGTCCTATACTTATGATTATAGATTTATCATAGCAAAAGGATAAAAATAAGGATCATCATAAGGAAGAGATGCACAGGCAAGGTCTGGGAGGTTTCGCAATATGGAGTTTCTATGTCTCAAAGAGGGTGCATCACTTTCCTTTCCCCAATGAGGAAGCTTTATGAACCTTCGTGTTCTGAGATTTTATTGGCCAGTTCTGCATGATAGGCAAACTCATGCCTCTGGAGGCTAGTTAATATTGGCCTCCCAGGTGAGTCTTTTATGGTCTGGCTAGTCTCCACTCACCAGCACGAATCCTCAGGTGTGACCTGGAAGTCCCAGTCTAAGGTACCTGAGTTATTCCAAGGGTCCAATGATAAAGGCCACTTTACTTTGGGTAAAGTTAAATTCTTTACCCAGTATGGACCATTCTAATTGTGCCACAGAAAGATTTTCTTTAAAGTGTGTGGTCCACTTTCTGACTGGACACACTTTTATACACTATTCCAATGCCTATTAAAAAAAATCAATGCAGAAATATAATGAAAAACATAGATGTTAGAGACATACTTCAAAAATAGGCTCTGTTTGCCTCTAAAAAATAGAATGTTTACCCAGACAAATCAAAGAATCAAAGAAAACAAAGCTCTTTGTCTGGGAGTGGAAGGCCATGGTGAGGAATGCTATCTGGCAGATTGGTTGTATGTAAGAAATACATTTGGTCATTGAAAGAAAGCTGAAGCTATATCTACTCTTACCAGTAACCTTTGGCTGAGCACATAGACACTAAAAATATACACAATACTTAGTCATTCTTACCTCTTTTTTACTCTGTAATACAAAATATTGACCAGGGAGGAACACAATAACTGAATCATTGGAGGGTTTGTCTCTCAAGCCTCTGGGTCTATGCATTATCTCAGTGTATCCCTGCTAAATGTTTGGTAAAGTAAAGGGTCAGCAAAAACAAGGAAAACCCTAAGTGAGATGGACTGACACAGTGGCTGCAACAGTGGACTCAAAAATACCAACGATCATGAAGATGGCACAGGACAGGACAATGTTTGTTCTGTTATTCATAAAGTCGCTATGAGTCAGAGGTGACTCAATGGTAACTAAAAACAACATTCTTACTTAAAAAAAGATATATATATATATGTGTGTGTGTGTGTATATATACATATGTTCGAAGTAAACTTGGAAGCAGGTATTACTATATGTCCATTGTATAGATGAGGGAACTGATGCTCTGATGGATAGGAAGGTAAACAACTTGCCCAAGGTTAACCAACTGATAAGTGGTGGAGCTGAAATTCTCCGACTCCACAGTCCATATTGTTGGTCACTCAGCTGTGCTATGAACCCTCCCTCAACTCTCCCCTTCCACTAGGTACCCTATCATTTTCCCATTTAACAGCCTCCATTCTGCATAGAATTACAAGACTACCGTTTCAAATTTTAGGAAATTCTTCTTTACTTCTCATCTCCCTATCAAAACTTACATGCCCATTGTCCTATGCCTACAAGACAATGCTCTCCAATTTCCAAAGTAAGACATAATTTTTGTATTAGTCCATCTGAGCTAAAGTACAAATGGCTGATAACAACATAGTGTATCACACTATTTCCTAAATTAATTTTTAAAATGAGTCCTTATTTATACCACCATTGATTTCTCCACTTCCTTCTACTTCATTACCTCTTAGGATAAATTTTATGTTTCTGACTTCTCACAATGTTATTTTATTAGTCAGCATATATATTCTTTAGCCTTCTTTACTCCCACTCTCTTCTTCATGTCATTTCTTGTTTCCATGCTTTGTGTTTGGACTGTACCACATGAAACACTTCACTTATACACAGTACCCTACCTTTTCAAAAGATATTAGCTACTCGATGGTGACGCAGTGGTTAAAAGCTTGGATGATAACCAAATGGTCAGTAGTTCGAATCCACCAGCCGCTCCCTGGAAACCCTGTGGGGCAGTTCTACTGTGTCCTATAGGGTCACTATGAGTTGGAATCGACTTGACAGCAACAGGTTTGATTGTTTTGTTTTCTTTTAATAATGTAAACCACCACCCATGTATCAGTTTGTTGTACTGTGGTGGTTTGCATGTTGCTGTAAGGCTGGAGTTATGCCACCCGTATTTCAAATACAAGCAGGGTCAGCCATGGTGAAATGGACTTGATTGATTGATTGATTCATTCATTTATTTAAATATAGACAGCAAAACATACACCAATTAAACAATTCCTATATGTAAAATTCAGTGACATTGATAACATTCTTCAAGTTGTGAAACCATTCTTGCTATCCTTTTCCAAATTATTCCACCACCATTAACATACACTCACTTCCCCCTAATATTTTCATCTACTTTTTGAGTCATTGTCAATTTGATCATATACAGATAATTCTTTAAAAGAGCACATTGCTCAAGGCAAACATTCTTTACTAATTAAGCTAAACTATTATTTGGTGTAAAGATGATTACAGGGGATAGCTTTGGTTTAAGGTTTAAATATTACCTCAGGGTAATAATCTCATGGGTCATCCAGCCTCAAGGGCTTCAGAACAACTGAATTCCATGACAATTTGAAATTATGCTCCACAGACTCCTCCTTTTGATCAGGATTATTATATAGAATCTTTGATCAAAACATTCAGTAATGGTAGCTGGACACAATCTAGTTCTT
>NW_004444386.1:94007-111902 GCF_000243295.1 Trichechus manatus latirostris | reverse complement strand
TGAAAATATATATATAACATAACATTTACCAACTCAACCTTTTTCAAGTATACAAATTAGTGATAAAAATTACACTAATCATGTCCTGCAATTAGTACCCCTAATCAATGCCAAATTGATTAAACAGAAACTCACTGCTTCCCAAACAATGTCTCCCCCTCTTCCCTTCCCTCCCTTTTCTGGTAATCACTAATAATCTTTAGTCTCTATATATTTGACTTTTCTTGTCATTTTCTATAAGTGAAACCATACAATATTTGTCCGTTTATGATTGACTTATTTCACTCAGTGTAATGTTTTCAAGGTATACCCATGTTGTAATATGTATTAGGACTTCATTTCTCTTTATAGATAAGTAGTATTCTATTGTATGTGTGTACTACATTTTATTTATCCATTTATTTACTGATGGACATGTAGGTTGTTTCCACCTTTTAACTATTGTGAATAGTGCTGCAATGAACTTTGGTGTACATTTGTGTGTATGCACTGCTATTTTACATCCCTTGGGTATATATCTATGAGTGGGATTGCTGGGGCATATGGTAGTTCTATTTTTAATTTTATGAGGAACCACCACACTGTTTTCCACAATGACTGTACCATTTTTCATCCTCAGTAGCAATGGATAAAACCCACTGCCATCAAGTTGATTCTGACTCATAGCAACCCTATAGGACAGAGTAGAACTACTTCATAGGGTTTCCAAGGCTGTAAATGTTTACCAAAGCAGACTGCCACATCTTTCTCCCTCAGAGCAGCTGGTGGGTTCAAACTGCTGAATTTTCAGTTGACAGCTGAGTGCTTTAACTACTGCAATACCAGAGCTCTTTAGTAATGGATAAGGGTTCCAATTTCCCCACATCCTCACCAACATTTGATATTTTCCTTGGTTTTTTTTTTTTTTAAATCCTAGCCATCCTAGTGGGAGTGAGGTGGTATCTCATTGCGGTTTTGACTTGCATTTCTCTAATGGCTAAAGATGTTAAGCATCTTTTTATGTGTTTGTTGGCCATTTGAATATCCACTTTGCTGAAATACCTATTCAAGTCTTTTCATTGTTTTTTGATTGGGCTGTCTTTTTGTTGTTAAGTTGTAGAAATTTTATATATATTTTAGATATTAGACCCTTATCAGATATATGGTTCCCAAAAGTTCTCTCCCAGTCTGTAGGTTGTCTTTTCACTTTTCTGACAAAGTCCTTTTATGAACAAAATATTTAATTTTTATGAGGTCCCATTTATTTGTTTTGTCTTTTTCTCTTCATGCTTTTTCATTATATTGGATAATTCATTGTTAAAACTAGATCCAACAGCCACACCCCTGTTTTCTTCTAAGAGTTTTATGGTTTTAGTTTTCACGTTTAGATCCTTAGTCCATTTTGAATAGATTTTTTATATGGTGTGAGGCAAGAATCTTGATTCATTCATTCTTCTGGAAATCCAATTTTCCTAGCACCATTATTAAAGAACCTCTTCCTTCACCATTGAATGGTCTTAGAACCCGTGTAAAATATCAGTTGACCATAGATGTATGGGTTTGTTTTGTTTTTTTTTCTGGAATCTCAATTCTATTCCATTGGTTTATGTGTGTATTATTATGCCAGTGCCAAGCTGTTTTGATTACTGTTAAAAAACAAAACTGAAACAAAAACCTGCTGCCATCAAGTTAATTCCAATTCATAGTGACCCTATAAGACAGAGTAGAACTGTCCCATAAAGTTCTCAAAGAGTGACTGATGGATTCAAACTTCTCGCCTTTTGGTTAGCAGCCAATGTCTTAACTACTGTGCTAGCAGATTTCTACAGCTGTGTAGTATCCTTCGAAATCAAGAATTTTAAGCCCTCCTACTTTGTTCTTCATAATTGATTTAACTATATAGGACCTCTTGCCATTCCATATACAATTGAGGATTTTTTTTTTAATTTCTACAGAGAGAAGGCTGTTGGAATTTTGATTAAGATAGTGTTGAATCTATAGAATGCTTTATGTAGTATTGACATCTTAACAATATGTTGTCTTCCAATCCACGAACATGGAGTGCCTTTCCATTATTTAGATCTTCTTTTATCTCTTTCAGCAGTGTTTTATCTCTAGGTAACCCTACGGAGCCGTTCTACTCGGTAACACATGCAGTGGCCATGGGTTGGAATCAGCTCAATAACAACGGGAGATGCTATTGTAAATGGAGTTGCTTCCTTAAACTTCATTTCAGATTTTTCATTGCTGGTGTATAGAAACCCTACCAATGTTTGCTTGTTAACATTGTACAGTACAACTTTGCTAAAATTCTATACTAGCTCTAGGGGCTTTCTTTTTGATGTTTTGGAATTTTCTACATATAGGATCATGTCATCTGTGAATAGAGATAATTACTTCTTTCTTTCCAATTTGGATAGTTTTTATTTCTTTTTCTTTCCCATTTTTCTGTCTAGGACTTCCAACACAATGTTAAATAGGAATGATGATAGCAGGCATCCTTGTCTTGTTCTCAATTTCAAGGAGAAAGCACTCAATTTTTCTTCATTAAGTATAATTTTTGCTGTTGGTTTTTCATAAATACCCTTCATTATATTGAGGAACTTCCCTTTTATTCCTATTTCGTTGATAATTTTTATCAAGAAACAGTGTTTGGATATTATCCAAAGTTTTTTTTTTACTGCATCAATTGAGATAATCATGTGTTTCTTTCCCATTGTTCTATTAATGTGGTTTATTGCATTCATTGATTTTCTAGTGTTTAACCATGTCTCTAGAGAAGCAAAAGTAGTGATATATATATGTATATATATATAGACAGTGATATATATATATAGAAAGTGATTATATATATACCTATCTATATATATCACTGTCTCTCTCAAAACAGAGAGGGAGATTAAGATTTACTTCAAGGAAATGGCTCACACAATTGTGGGGGCTGGCAAGTCCCAAATCCATAGGTCATGTGCTAACTGGAGACCTCTGCTGGCTTGCAGGCTTGTAGGGGCTGGCTAATAAAAAATTTAATGGTCCAGCAGTAGGCCAGAGAATTCTGCAGGCTTACATCCCACAATCTGGAAGTTAGGTGATGAGAAGAGTGCAAGGCTGAGAGAGAAATTGATCTCTGCCACAACATTTGTATTTTGGAGGTAGGCCACATCCCCCCAAGGAAATTCCCCTTTCAACTGATTGGTTGATAACATTGGATTATATCATGGACAGTGAATGCATTACATTGCATTACATTATACTACATTACTTTACAGAACAGCACCCAGTTCAAAATCTGGCCAAACCACTGGGAATCATAGCCTAATGAAGTTGAAATATAGAAATAATCAATAAATCATCAGAAACCATCACTGCATTCCCAGAATAAACTCCACGTGGTCACTGCATGGAAAACCTGGTGGTGTAGTGGTTAAGTGATATGGCTGCTAACGAAAAGTTTGGAAGTTCGAATCCACCAGGGGATACTTGGAAACTCTGTGGAGCAGTTCTACTCTGTCCTATAGGGTTGCCATGAGTCAGAATCAACTTGATGGCAATGGGTTTTTTTCCAGGTCATTGTATGTGACTCTTTGAATATGCTGTTGGATTCTGTTTACTAGAATTTTATTGAAAATTTTTGCCTCTGTTTTCATAATGAATATTGGTCTGTAGTTCTCTATCCTTGTGGTGTCTTTATCACTTTTGTATCAAGATAATGCTGGCCTCATAGAAAGAGTTTGAGAGTATTCCTTTCTCTTTTAATTTTTGAAAAATTTTGGAGAGGATTGATGTCATTTCTTCCCTAAATGTTTGGTTGAATTCTCCAGTGAAGACTTTTAGTCCAGTACTTATTATTTATTTATTTGGTTGGGATATTTTTGACAACTGACTCAATCTCCTCCTTTATTATGGATCTGTTGAGAATTTCTGCTTCCTGTTCAGTTAGTTTAGGTAGGTTGTATGCATCTAAGAATTTGTCCATATCATCAAGTTATCAAGTTTTTTGGTAAACGGTTGTTCGTAGTAGTCTGTTATGATTATTTTTATTGATGATGGATCTGTTGTAATGTCGCCATGTTCATTTCTTATTTTTGGTTATTTGAATCTTTTCTTTTTTTTTCTTTGTCAGTCTAGCTAAAGGTTTGTGAATTTTATTGATCTTTACAAAAAACCAACTTCTGATTTTATTGATTCTTTCTATTGTTTTTCAATTTTTTATTTCATTTTTTTTTTTTTTGCTCTGTATTTGTAATTTACTTTTTTCTGATCTCTTTAGGCTTAGTTTTTTCTTCTTTTTCTAGTTACTCAAGTTGTAGATTAGACTACTGATTTGAGATATTTTATGTTTTTTAATGTAGGCATTTATATTTTCCTCTAAGGACTACTTTTGCTGCATCACATAGGTTTTGATATATTGTGTTTTCATTTTCCTTCAAATTAAGTATATTTTGATTTCTGTCTTAATTACTTTATGACCCATTGGTAGTTTAATAATGTTTTGTTTAATTTCTATGTATTTCTATGTTTTACAATTTTCCTGCTGCTATTAATGTTTATCCATTTCTTATGGGCAGAGAAGAGATTTTGTATACTTTAAATAATTTTAAACTTATTGTGACTTGTTTTGTAACCTAAAATATGGTAGATAATGGAGAATGACCCATTGGCACTGTAGAAAAATGTGTATTGTTTTGTTTTGGAATGGAGTGTTCTACATATGACAGGACATATCATGCGTTTGTCAGTTGGTTGTACTGTGGTGGGTTGCATGTGGCTGTGATGCTGGAAGCTTTGCCACCAGTATTTCAAATACCAGAAAGGTCACCCCTGGTGGACAGGTTTCAGCAGAGCTTCCAGACTAAGAAAGACTAGGAAGAGGGACCTGGCAGTTTGTTCTGAAAAAACTGGTCAGTGAAAACATTATGAATAACGGAGGAATATTGTCTGATAGAGTACCAGAAGATGAGCCCCTCAGATTGGAAGGCACTTAAAATACGACAGGGGAAGAGATGCCTCCTCAAAGTTGAGTCAACCTTAATGACGTGCATGGAGTCAAACTTTCAGAACCTTCATTTACTGAGGTGGCACTCAAAATGAGAAGAAACAGCTGCAACCATCTGTCAATAACCTGAACATGGAATGTACAAAGTATGAATCTAAGAAAATTGGAAGTCGTCAACAATGAAATGGACCACACAAAGATTGATATTCTAGGCATTAGAGAGCTGAAATGAACTGGTATTGGCCATTTTGAATCAATAGTATGGTGTACTGTGCTGGGAATAACAAATTGAAGAGGAATGGCATTACATTCATCATCAAAAAGAATATTTCAAGATCTATCCTTAAGTACAATGCTGTCAGTGATAGGATAATGTCTATACACCTACAAGGAAGAGCAGTTAATACAACTATTATTCAAATTTATGCACCAACCCTAATGCCAAAGATGAGGAAATTGAAGATTTTTACCAATTTCTAAAGTCTGAAATTGATCAAACATGCAATCGAGATGCATAGATAATTACTGGTGATTAAAATGTAAAAGTTGGAAACAAAGAAGATCAGTAGTTGGAAAATATAGCTCTGGTGATAGAAACGATGCTGAAGATCGCATGATATAATTTTGCAAGACCAAAGACTTATTCATTGAAAATACTTTTTTCAACAACATAAATGGCAACTGTACACATGGACCTCACCAGATGGGAAACAGGAATCAAATTAACTACAGCTATGGAAACAGATGATGGAAAAGCTCAATATCATCTGTCAGAACAAAGCCAGGGGCCAATTGTGGAACAGATCACCAATTGCTTATATGCAAAATGAAGTTGAAGTGAAGAAAATTAAAATAAGCCCACGACAGTGAAAATACAGCCTGGAGTATATTCCACCTGAATTTGGAGACCATCTCAAGAACAGATTTGACACACTGAACACTAATGATCAAAGACCAGTTGCAGGATGACATCAAGGACATTATACATGAAGAAAGCAAAAGGTGGTTAAAAAGACAGGAAAGAAAGAAAAGACCAAAATTAATGTCAGAAGAGACACTAAAACTTGCTCTTGAACATAGAGTAGCTAAATCGAATGGGACACATGATAAAGTAAAAGCTGAACAGATGATTTCAAAGGGCTGATAGAGAAGAAAAAGTATTATAATGAAATGTGCAAATACCTGGAGTTAGAAAACCAAAAGGGAAGAACACACTCAGTATTTCTTAAGTTGAAGGAACTGAAGAAAAAATTCAAGCCTCAAGTTGCAATATTGAATGATTTTATGGACAAAATCTTGACTGATGCAGGAAGCATCAAAAGAAGTTTGAAATATTACACAGAGTCACTATACCAAAAAGAATTGGTTGACGTTCAACCATTTCAGAACGTAACATATGATCAAGAACCAATGGAAGAGGTCCAAGCTCTACTGAAGACCTTGGCGAAAAACAAGGCTCCAGGAATAGATGGAATACCAATTGAGATGTTTCAACCAATGATGCAGTGCTGGAGGTACTCACTTGTCTATACCAAGAAATTTGGAAGAGAGCTACCTGGCCAAGCAACTGGAAAAAATCCAGTGGAAAAGGTTTGTGCCCATTCCAAAGAAAGGTGAACCAACAGAATATGGAAATTATCGAACAATATCATTAATGTTACATGCAAGCAAAATTTTGTAGAGGAACTTTGACAGAGGACTGCTAGAAATTCAAGTTGGATTCAAAAGGGATAGTGGAAGAAGCGATATCATTGCTGATGTCAGATGGATCTTGGCTGAAAGCAGAGAATATCAAAAGATATTTACCTGTGTTTTATTTACTATGCAAAGGCATTTGACTATGTGAATCATAACAAATTATGTATAACATTGTAAAGAATGAGTATTCCAGAACACTTAATTGTGCTCATGTGGAACCTGTACGTAGACCAAGAGGAAGTCGTTTAAACACAACAGGGGGACACTATGTGGTTTAAAATCAGTAAAGATGTGTGTTAGAGGTGTATCCTTTCACCATACTTGTTAGATTTTCATGCTGAACAAATAATCCGAGAAGGTGGACTATATGAAGAAGAGTTTGGCATCAGGATTGGAGGAAGACTAATTAACAACCTGCAATATGCAGCTGGCACAACCTTGCTTGCTGAAAACCAAGAGGACTTGAAGCACTTACTGATGAAGATCAAAGACACAGCCTTCAGTATGGATTACTTCAACATAAAGAAAACAAAAATCCTCACAACTGGACCAGTGAGTAACATCATGATAAATGGAGAAAAGATTGAAGTTGTCAAAGATTTCATTTTATTTGGATCCACAACCAATGCCCATGGAAGCAGCAATCAAGAAATCAAAGGACATATTGCATTTGGCCCCCACGTGTTTGTCTCTTCAGTATATCCTACCTGAATTTAGAGACCATCTCAAGAACAGATGTGACATGTAGAAGAACACTAATGATGGAAGACCAGACAAGTTGTGGATTGACATCAAGGATGTCATATATGAAGAAAGCAAGAGGTCATTTAAAAGACAGAACAGAAAGAAAAGTCCAAAATGGACGTCAGAAGAGACTGAAACTTGCTCTGGAACATCGAGTAGCTAAAGCAAAGGGAAGAAAGATCAAGTAAAAGAGCTGAAGATTTCAAAGGGCCGCTCAAGAAGACAAAGTAAAGTATTATAATGACATGTGCAAAGAGCTGGAGATAGAAAACCAAAAGGGAAGAACACACTCGGCATTCCTCAAGCTGAAGGAACTGAAGAAAAATTTCAAGCCTCTAGTTGCAATAGTGAAGGATTCTAAGAGGAAAATATTAGACGACACAGGAAACATCAAAAGAAGATGGAAGGAATACACAGAGTCATTATACCAAAAAGAACTGGTTGAAGTTCAACAATTTCAAGAGGTAGCATATGATCAGGAACCAATGGTACTGAAGGAAGAAGTCCCAGCTGCACTGAAGGCATTGGCAAAAAACAATTCTCCAGGAATTGACAGAATATCGATTGAGATGTTTCAACAAATGGATGCAGCACTGGAAGTGCTCACTTGTCTATGCCAAGAAATTTGGAAGAGAGCTACCTGACCAATCGACTGGAAGAGATCCATATTTATGGCTATTCCCAAGAAAGGTGATCCAATCAAATGCAGAAATTATTAAATAGTATCAGTAATATCACACACAAGTAAAATTTTGCTGAAGATCATTCGAAAACCACTGCAACAGTATGTTGACAGGGAACTGCCAGAAATTCAGGTTGGATTCAGAAGAGGTCGTGGAACCAGGGATATCATTACTGATGTCAGATGGATCCTGGCTGAAAACAGAGACTACCAGAAAGATGTTTACCTGCGTATTACTAACTATGCAAGGGCATTCGATTGTGTGGATCATAACAAATTATGGACTTAATTGTGCTCATAAAGAACCTGTACATAGATCAAGAGGCAGTCGTTCAGACAGAACAAGGGGATACTGCGTGGTTTAAAGTCAGGAAAGGTGTGCATCAGAGTTGGGTCCTTTCACCATATCTATTCAATCTATATGCTGAGCAAATAATCTGAGAAGCTGGACTGTATGAAGAAGAATGGGGTATCAGGATTGGAGGAAGACTCATTAACAATCTGCGTTATGCAGATGACACAACCTTGCTTGCTGAAAGTGAAGAGGACTTGAAGCACTTACTGATGAAGATCAAAGACACAGCCTTCAGTATGCATTATACCTCAACATAAAGAAAACAAAAATCCTCACAGCTGGACCAATAAGCAACATCATGATAAACGGAGAAAAGATTGAAGTTGTCAAGGATTTCATTTTACTTGAATACACAATCAACACCTATGGAGGTAGCAGTCAAGAAATCAAACGAAGCATTGCATTGGGGAAATCTGCTGCAAAAGACCTCTTTAAAGTGTTGAAAAGCAAAGATGTCACCTTGAAGACTAAAGTGGGCCCGACCCAAGCCATGGCATTTTCAATTGCATCGTATGCTTGCAAAAGCTGGACAATGAATGAGGAAAACTGAAGAAGAATTGACGTCTTTGAATTATCGTGTTGGCGAAGAATATTGAATATACTGCTGGAAGAACAAACAAACCTGTCTTTGAAGAAGTACAGCCAGAATTCTCCTTAAAAGTGAGGATGGCAAGACTTCATCTCACGTACTTTGGACATGTTATCAAGGGGTACCAGTCCCGGGAGAAGGACATCATGCATGATAAAGTAGATGGTCATCAAAACAGAGGAAGACCCTCGACAAGATGGATTGACACAGTGGCTGCATCAGTGGGCTCAGACACAGCAAATATTGTGAAGATGGCATAGGGCTGGGTAGAGTTTCCTTTTGATGTATGTAGAATGGCTATGAGTTGGAACCGACTTGAAGCCACCTAACAAAAACAACATTGATAAGGAAAGACTTACTTAGGCTCTTTGGTATTCATGGGTGTGTGTGTGTGTGTTTGTGCCTTGTACCTTCTTTTTTTTTCAATTTTTGCAGTTTTGACATTCTTTGTGTTTAGTTGCTTTTTTTGTTGTTGTGGTTGAGTCTTTTTGTTTGTTTTTTTTCATCTTCCCTTCTGTGTATATTTTTTTAGATATTTTCTTAGTGGTTAATATAACAATTACATTTATCATTTCACATTTACAACAACCTAATATAACTTGATAATAGCAAGTAACATACCAATACATAACATACAGCATTAACATATATAAACTCTATTCCCGTGTTGCTTCCCTCTCCCCCGTCTGTGCTGTTGTTGTCACCTTTTACAACAGTACACATCCTTTTCCCATTAGAATAAATTTGTTCTTATTTCTTATGCATTTGCTGTTATACAGCTTGAATAACATAACTAAATTTACTAACTGACAATATCCTATAACTGGCCCATTTATTTGACTTTATCATTACCTTTTCTGAAAATCTCTTTTATTTTTTTTTTTATTTTATTTTTCCTCATGTGCAGCTTTAAATAGCTGTCTAGTGCCCTTTCCTTCCCATCTGAAGAACTTTGTATTTCTTGCAAGGCTAGTCTGATGGTAATGAATTCTAACAACTTCTGTTTATCTGGGAATGTCTGGATTTTACCCTCGTTTTTGAAGGGCAGTTTTGCTGGATAAAGAATTCTTGCTTGACCTTTCTTTTCTTTCAGCACTTAAGGTATATTGTTCCATTGCCTTTTGGCTTCCAAGTTTTTCTGAGAAGAAATCAGCATTTAATCTTATTGAAGATCCTTTATGTATTATACTTGGATTTTCTTTTGCAGCTTTCAGGCATCTCTTCTTGTCTTTGGTTTTCAGGAGTTTGATTACAATGTGTCTAAGGGTAGATTTCTTTGGATTCAATCTATTAGGAGTTCTTAGGTTTTTGTGTGGAACTCCTTACTCAAGTCTGGATTTTTTTTTTTTTTGGGCCATTATTTCTTCAAATATTCTTTCTGTACTTTTTTCCTCTCTTCTCCTTCCATTATCCCCGTGATGTGTATGTTGGTTTGCTTGATGATGTCCCGCAATTCCATTTGGCTTTGCTCATATTTCTTTATTATCTTCTCCATTTTCTCTCGGGACCCTATAAGTTTGACTATCTTGTTTTCTAGCTCACTTATTCTATCTTCTGCCTGCTCAAATCAATTGTTGAAACCCTCTCTTGCATTTCTCGGTTCAGTCATTGTATTCCTCAGTTCCTGTATTTCCAATTGGTTCTTTCTTATGTTTTCTATCTTATTCTTGAGATGCTGATTTTGTTTCTTTACTTCTTCTAGTTTCTTGTCTGTATGTTCTTTAAATTCTTTGAGTTTATTTAATATTATTGTTTTGCAGTCTTCTATTTTGCCAAGTATCTGAAATTCTATAAGGAAGAATTCTGTTTCTTCATATTATTCTTTCACTTGGGTCATCATTTCCTGTTTCCTCGTACGTCTTATAATGTTTCTGAGCCTGAGGCAGTTGAATGTTATACTATGTTATCTCTGGAACTCAGAGTATTCTCTTTCCCAATGGATTGTATGTTTCTCTCTCTCTTTTTTTTTTTTTCTTTCCTTCTTTCCCTAAATTCCACTAGTGGACACTCTGACCCTTTGATTCTGTAGGCACTGACTCAGTGCTATGAAGAGATTTTATCTTGTCAATTGTCTTGGCTCTTCAGGGTGCCACTAGACCATGCCTTTTTATATAAGCCTTGGAGAAGAAGGTCCCCACTGCCAGGCCAGGTGTCAGTGGCTGTTCTGGAAATACATGTCACCATTACCACCTCTGTGATAGGGCTGAGGAGGACAGGGTCCTGGTCAATTTGTGTACTAGCTCACTTAGGCATGATGAGCAGCCATTTTCTTCTTCCAACACTTGTCTCATTATTTTAATCATCTACTGGGCTTCCATGTTCCTTAACAAACCAAATAGGTCTTTCATGTAGTCTAGATAAATGTCAACTGCCTTTTAATTCATCTTTTTGTTTTAAGCGTTTCAGGTCTCAGAGACAGTTTCTTCTCAGCACCATCATATTCCTGTTGTTATCCTGTCACTATGTTTTAATTGGTCCACTTTATTTCATAAAGTCTAGAGGGAGACTTTTTTTTTCCTCAGTCCTGCCTAGAAGAGGGGTACTGGTTTCTCTTCACCTTTTTTTGCTAACCCAAACAGGTATGAAAAATCTGATAACGCAGCAAGCTGTCAGCCAAAGCTATATTCTTTTGCCACATTCTTGGGGCAAGAAAGAGGAGTTCACAGGTCATATTTTACGTCCAGGAACCTTGGCCTCACTCTGTAGGGATTGATCAGGAGTGATTACCTTGCAATAGAGAGAAAAACTATCTTTTCTCTGGCTTATACTTCCTTCTGATTTCATTCAGATGCTTTCTCTCTTGAGCTGATCTCCAGCATTCAAAATCCATCAGTTCCAAAATGTTACTTGTTCTCTTTTGTTTCTCTTTTCTTAAAATGTTGTCAAGAAATGGAGATGCTCAACTGCCTCTGCTACCGTCTTGGGGAGGAGTCTGGTGGACAGATTTGAGGGAGCTTCCATACTAAGACAGACTAGGAAGAGAGGCCCAGTTATCTACTTTTAAAATCAGCCAATGAAAACCTTATACATCAGAACAGAATATTGCTAGATATAGTGCTGGAGGATGAGCCCTATAGGTTGGAAGGTACTACATAATGGCCATAACAATGGATTCAAACATACCAAGGATTGTGAAGATGGCATAGAATTGGGCAACATTTTGTGCCATAATACGTAAGATCTCCACAAGTTGGAGGCAAACTGATGGCAACTAACAACAACCACAATAATGTAGAACAGTTCCAAAGCAACTTCACGTTATTTGTCGCAGCGAACGGCGGAGACAGTAAGCATGCCACAACTCCTACAGAGAAGTGGGGCCAGGAGGGTCACTCTGAGGAGTTGACCCTGCTTCAGTCCCAGGAGTTTATTTTATAGTCAATACAGCAAGCAATAAAGCAATTAACAAAACAATGGGCTTTGGGTGTGGGCAAGGGAGAAGGAATTCAGGTAAACAAGCCAATCAGTAAAGGGACAATAGGTTTGGGAAAACAAATCGTGACAAGTCTCAACATGTCGGAGACAAGTCTCAACATGCTGTGCAGCATAGAGGCCTGTGGGGGCTGCAGTTGTCAACAGTGCAGCCATGTTTAAATGGCATATATCCCCACAGTTATTTCATTTAATTTTAACAAAACCAGTGCTGTGAGAATTACTAGTACTCATTTTACAGATAAGAATAGCAAAACTTTAAGAGGTTATTGAACAGGAGAATTTACCATGAAGCTAATAAATCTTAGGCTTTAGGCTTTAGGGGTCTTCCCTGTGTGAGCTCCTGGGAATAATGGGAGCTGCTAGAAGTCATAGAGAGGAAGGCAGACTGCTCCAGGAAGGATTTCTTGAGTTTTTCTGGTATCTCAAGAGAAAAAGTGAATCAGATTATCCAACAATTCAATAATTTGTTGTGATTTCATTTTTAATTCTGAATAATTACTTTTATACTTCATTTTGTATTTGTATTCTTTTATCTTAAGTATGGCCCACAAAATAGTACAAACTTTAAGCCCACAAGCCTGGATTCAACGCTGAGTTCTTAAACTTACCTCATATGTACGAAGAGGGAGACCTTGAACTCAGTCACTCAATTCCAGGTCCTGGGGTCCTTCCTGTATATCCAGATGCCAGAACTACACTTGCCTCTGCGCAGGCTCATGTGATCGGTCACCTCTTCCCTGAAGGCTTCTCATAGGTGAAACAATACAGTGAGTGTGTTCCTTTTGTTCACACATAGCACTTCTTGAGACCTTTGATTTTTGAAAGTGATTGTATAGCAAACTGGTTTGCTGCTTTGTCCTCTGGTCTTTGCCTCATGTCTCTAATTAAAGTGGAAGAGATCCAGAGTCAACAAACATGCCCTATCTTCACCTTTCCAAAAACACTTGCAATTGTGTGAATAAGTTGCCATCGAGTGGACTCTGACTTATGGCGACCCCTTGTGTGTCAAAGTAGAACTCTGTAGGGTTTTCAATGCTGGTTTTTTAGAAGTACATCACCAGGCCTTTCTTCCAAGGAACCTCATGTTGGACTTGAACCTCCAAGCTTTCAGTTAGCAGCCAAGCCCATTAACTGTTTACACCACTCAGGGACTCCTGTGTGAACTTTGTTGTTGTGTGCCATCGAGTCAATTCTGACACATAGCTGCCTATAGGACAGAGTAGAACTGTCCCATAGGGTTTCCTAGGCTGTAATTTTTATGGGAGCACATTGCCAGATAGGTCTTTTCACCCATGGAGTGACTGGTGGGTTCTGACCTTTCAGTTAGAAGCCAATCTCTTAACCACTGCACCACCAGGGCTACTGAACTTCGTGAAGAGTAATTAAGCCTCTCAGAGCATCAAAAACCTTTCCTGTACCACTAGGTACCCTGTACACCAGGCCTCTAACGTTAGAATTGTAAGAAGGGCTTATGACCTAAGGCAACAAGGAGAACACAATGACACTCCAAGATAGTGGAGGAACGATTCATATGTCTTCACTTTCAGTGTTCACCTTCAAGCAGAGGTTTTTCCCAACACCTACCTCCTTGGTCAACATTTACTTATTTTTCAAGATTCACTAATTCATTAATCCATACGTTAGTCCTTTCGTTTAAGTGGAAAAGTTTCATGGGTGTGCACTGTGAGTGTCAAAGGAAAGAAAAGGTGGACTGTAATGTGGCAGAGTCACGTGCATCTGGTCCACGTGGTCCAAATAACAGTTCATGTACAATGGCAAAATTTGGAGAAACTTTCTCAGTTAAGAATATGCTTTCTCGTGAGAACATTTTTCTACTCCCTTCACTCCTCGGATCAGGAATTTCTAACCTGTTTGTTGTAGTTACCAAGTGCTGTTGTAACAGAAATACCACAAGTGGGTGGCTTTAAAGAACAGAAATTTATTGTCTCACAGTTCTGGAGGCTAAAAGTTCAAATGAAGGTCTCAGCAGTGTCGATTCTTTTCTGGTCAGTAGCCCCAGGCATTCCTTAGTTCCTTGGCTTGTAAATGATCCTCATATGGTGTCTGTCTTCCCCTATTTGTATCTCTGTGTCTATTCTGTTCTTTTTATAACTCAGAACATATTAGGTTTAGCTCACACACACACTGGCATGATCTCATTAACATAACAAAGAAAACTATTAACAAACAGGATTACATCCATAGGTATAAAGGTTCAGATTCCAACATACATTTTGGGGGTACACAATTTGATTCATAACACTGCCTTTTTCTTTTTATCTGTGGAATATAGATCTAGAACTATAAAATCATATCAGCAGTTGCCAGATGTCTCAGCACCTTAAATATTTAATGAATTTAAGGCTTTTCATTTTGTTTAAGTACCAGGTTTGAAATTTAGAAGACTAAATGCCTTTAAAATGACTGCTGTAACATTCCTCAGTGATAGCTCCCACTTTGACGCTGATTTTGTGGAGGAGGGAGTGCCAGACCATTTAGCACCGAACTCTCTGCATTTCCTCTCCATCTGCACAATTAGACAGCAACCCCCTTGAGGGGAGGCTCCAGGTTTTACATGTCTCCAGTGGCTCTCATAGAAATTGATTCTATGCTGGACACAGAGTAAATGCGTGTATTTTTACTGATTCATTATTATCAGTTATCACCACACCTCACCTGAATTATTTCTCACATTTACTGATGTACCTGGGAGTTGCTCCCACACCTTATAGTGGGCACATTGGAGATGGGGACTATTTTAATTCGTCCCATCAGCTCCCACACTCAGCACTATGCCAGGTGTTCAGTGGATGGTAGGTAGGCTGAATGAACAAATCAATTTTTGTTTGTCTTGATCTTTGTAGCTACTTGATTGTGCAATTACTGCTGAAACTATTGGTATCAATATGCACAATCTTTGGTCTCAAGGAGTGTGCACAATGTATGACATCTATCCTTCCTCTCTCCTATTCCGTGGCCAGCTCTGCCTTAGCCTGAAGAACAATCTCAGAAGTCACTTTTCTGGAAGTTTTCCTGAATACTTATATAAAGGGTGGTCCTTGCACAGACTCTAGTACAAATTACTTATTTATTTATCCCTTCCATAAGCACACCCTAGTGTTCTAAACACTATGCTAAGTCCTGAGCATGTAGTAGACTGTCGGTTGTCCAACTGCTCATAGTCTTCTCTACCACTAGATCTGTGGAGAGGATGGAACGTGGATATGGGGAGCCCCATTAGAATGCACTCCCCACACTCCACAATCCATGTCATTCCCCTTCCATTTGCCATCCTCCCCACACTGAGCCTATAATACACATTGTTCCTGGAAGGGACGTTGTTGTTAAGATATCTACTTTAGCTTTGTTTTAAGTAAATAAATCATCTCGTGTATCCTCATGAAGTGAATTCCTCTGGCTTGAGGGAGCAAATGTTAAAGCAACACTGGTTTTTCAGTATTTCTAGCCTGTGTTCTAGTTACCTAGTAAGGACCCTCTGCTTTATCTCTGACCTCATGATTTGTGTAAGCAGCTCTGTGGTGTGGGCTCTACCAGTCCAGTACATCCTTCCCGCCTTGTCCCTTCCCCAAGGTCTGCTGGCCAGGGTTTCCCAAGTGAAGTACCTCAGCCCTGCTGTGAAGAGAGCTGCGTCCTCACCCAGGAAGCATCGTCCATTTCAGGAATCACATGCCACAGCCTTCCCAGCAGACCCTACAGAGATTAGAAGCTGCTCTTTTCTGCCGTACTTGGTATTCAGGTCCATGAAACTATACTGCTTGTGTTTCGTGTCGCACATATTTCCTCATGAGAAAGACTTCTTCAGTTTTAACTTACTGTCCTGTATCTCAGAACCAAGGCCTCATGCCTGGGACAGAGCTGGTGGCACAGAGGCCATGGTGTTCCCTCCAAGGTCCCATCTGTTCCTTGGTGCATATATACTCAAATCAACTCTGTCCTCAGATATCTTTCTGTCATACAAAGTAATGTCTGAAAGCCACAGGAGCCCAGTTCATCTGACAGGTCCAGACACTGATTCCTGGATTTGGCTTATCTGGGACAAATGTCTGCAGTGATAATCCACCAGGAATGGAGAAAAAAGATTAAAATATAAAACGAGCAACAATATGGAGTAAAAGAGTACAGAAAACTGTTCCAGTATATCACTTTGGAAAGTGAATTAGCATTACCTGCAGAGAGTGAGATAGCAGGGTGGACCCAGAAGGACATGGGATCAGGGACAGACAGCATAGGGATTGAGTCCCAGCCTCTCTACTTTCCAACTGGTGATGTTGGGCAAGTATTATTGCTGTTTGAAACTCTGACTCCTCGTCTTAAAATGAGGATAACCCCCACTTTCTCATACTGTGAGGGTTAGAAATAATGCACATGTAGCAACTAGCACATAATCAACATACAATTAATATAAATTCCTCTCTGTTGATTTGGAAGGAATTTACAATCCAATGAGCAAAACAAAACAATATAATATATAAATCTTACTAATTAAGGTTAAATAAAGTTTTTACAAAAAGAGTAAACGATTTCTATACTTTAAAGACTCAAGGATAAGGCAGAAAAAATGTTCTTCCTCAATCAGGGAGCATTCTAATACACCAACTTAGTGAAATCTGAGTCAGGAGAGGTTTGAGAGAGTTTCTGACGTCTCTCTTGATACGAAAAGCCATTAGAAAATATTCTAAAGAGTCTTTCTAATTAATACTCAGGCTTTCCATAGTGGCAAGAGGCCTTCTTAGAGCAATCAACTCTCCACATCATTTGCATCGAGGTGCTCAAAAGCAAACAGCGCACTGAACTATGGCTTTGCTCAATTATGCCCTGGCCTGGATAAGCATCCATCTGGGTCCTCCATATGTTATAATGACTACCTGGAAACTAATTTGTGACTCACATAGAAAGTGGAAACAGAAGAGTTCTGCACAGATTTGGTAAAGTGCCTTGGGAAGCCCCAAAAGGAGGAATTGACAAGTTTTATTTGAAGGGAGTAGGGACTAAGAAAGATATCCTTTTGTACTTTATGGCACATGATACTATTCTTTTTATATTTTTAGAACCATATAAAGACTTTTCCCTCCAAGGAATCCATCACCTGTTCAATCATTTACACTCTATTTAGTGGTTCTAAAGAATCCTCTATATGCTATAAAAATTGCTCAATTTTAGCTGAGTTTCACCCAGACTGATTTATTCTCTGTTTCTTTGAGACCATTTTTTAAATTACTAGTCTGCTATGCACCTCCTCTAGCACTCACAAAAAATAAAAAAGTGGGAAGCTGAGAGATATAATTTATTTCTAAGCTTTGTATCATTAGGCTCAATGTTGAACAGGATAGGAAAATGGACCCAAGTCAGTAAATTTTGAGCTGTGAATATTGACCTCCATGAAGGGCCACATTCTC
>NW_004444386.1:92185-93209 GCF_000243295.1 Trichechus manatus latirostris | reverse complement strand
GCACTACTAATCCATGGTATGAAGCAGCAATAGAAATACACAAAATATCACCACCAATGTATCAGATATTTGTGAGAGGCAAAGCTCTAGGTGACTGCATATTTGATACTTTTCTATAATTTTGTCAGAATGATAAGTATAAGGAAGCTGGTTGGCTGGTTTCAATTTCAATAGACAAACTAGTGAAAGATGGAGATGAGCTCAGAGCTCCAGAATCACAGCTCAAGTGCCACATAAAAGACCTGAAAGTTGCCATATGTATCCTGAAAGAAAGCCTTATTTCTTGTAGTAACGGAGCTGATATTGCCAAAAACCAAAGCCAGAGTCTTATTGTAAGAGTGGCTGAATTACAACCCCAAATGAATTCTCAACCTGGAATGGTGTCTGAAGTTAAAGGGAGGGTATTGATAGGGAAGAAATGGGATCCTGAAATATGGGATGAAGGTATATGTGCAGATAATCAGGAAGCTTGGGATATTGAGCTCCTAAATTCCATTGAATCATTCATTATAACAGAACCAGCACTCTTACTCCCATCTGAAGCGATTACTATGTCTTTGTAGATATACCTGGGGTGTGAATGGGGCATTGCCTGGGGCAGTGCCTGAGGCAGATGCCTTACAAGACATTGCTGAATGACCCCAGAACCCACTCCCACCACCAATTTTTCCTCCCAGACCTATAAATACACTTCAGTCCCAGTCAGCCCCAAGAAGTGAAGTACAAAGTGTGACCCAGGAAGAGGTAGGCTACTTCAAAAGAACTGTTTGATTTTTCTAATATATACAAACAGAAATCCAGGGAATATATATGAGAATGGCTATTAAGGGTGTGGGATAAAGGATCAAGAAACATAAAGTTGGATCAGTCGGAGTTTATTGATATGGGCCCACTAAGCAAAGATTCTTCATTCAGTGTTTCAGCTTGAGAGGTTAAAAAAGGATCTAATAGTTACTCCACTGGTCTCGTCCCTTCGGGAGCAAGGGATAATGAAGAGAACAGGATACAAGGAAAAGATTAGTCC
>NW_004444386.1:88340-90188 GCF_000243295.1 Trichechus manatus latirostris | reverse complement strand
CCTTGCCTTCCTCTCCATTAGAAGGCTTTATACCTACACTGTTTATTCCCTCTTTTATTATCCTGATGTTGTTGTCATTTACAGATTAGCTGCTCTGATTCCCTGCTGTATTTCTTTTGGTTTTGGATAATCCTTGAGAGTTCATTTCTTAGATTGGTATCTGGCTGGTACAATCGTGCATCCTAGATTCAGCCTGTGAGCTGAAGTTGTTTGTTCTCAGATCAAAGTACTCCCTTTAATAATTCTTGTAAGTTTGGTTTGGTTTTTACATATTCCCTTAATTTCTGTTTATCTGGAAATGTTGTAATTTCACCATCATATTTGAACAAGAGCTTTGCAGGATATCTTATTCTTGGCTGGCAATTTTTTTCTTTCAAGGTTTTATATAAGTCATCCCATTGCCTTCTAGCCTACGTGGTTTCTGCCGAATAATCTGAGCTAGTCTTATTGTTTCTCCTCTGTATGTGACTTCCTGTTTTTCACAAGCTGCTCTCAGGATTGTCTTTGGTTCTGGCAAGTGTGATTATGATATGCCTTGGTGATTTTCTTTTGGGGTCTATCCTATATGGGGTTCATTGAGCTTCTTGGATGGTCAGATGTTATAAGATTAAGTATAACATCTTAATCTTTCCGGAAAGTTCTCTTGTACAGTGCTGTTCTAGAGCATACTGAATTCAGCCTATGATACACAACATCCTTCTCTATTCTTATTGTTGTGAAACATCATAATTATCAGCACACATTCGTCCTGGCTCCTATCCACCTCAAGGAACACTCCAGCTCCCACACCTGTGTTCCCTAAGGTCTCTTTTACTACTGGTCTTTTTCCGAACGCTTTGATTCAACCCACCTTTACTCTTTTTGCCAACCCATCTTTCCCTCACCCTCCCTCTAGCCAAGCTGAATATTCCTGGCCTGGTTTTATGTCCCTATCTTGACATTCTCCACTCAGGTGGAATATTATGTTAATACTGTCCTGAACAGATATTATCTCATTTATTCATCAGATCAAGCCCAGGGGGTAGTTAATAATATTCCATTTCATAACTGTAGAAACTAAGGCTGTGAGAAACTAAGTAATTTTACCAAGACTATAGAGTTAGCAAGTGACAACAATAGGATCCATATCTAGGACTGTTGATGTCCAGTTGGTGCTCTTGGCCATTCTACAGATATACAGCCTCCCTCCCCCTGGGGTGCATGACTGCTTCTGGTTGTTCTTGATTCTCAGCTTTATCCAGATGAGTGGCTTTGAAGCTCTAGACCCCAAAAGTGCCCCAGGTGCTAGTGTTTCTATCTAATTTATACCACTTTGCGAATGGATAGCAGAGAGTACACTGTCTTACACATGATGTTCAACAAGTCTTTGTCAAAGTGAATTATAATCCTCATTACCTGTTATTGTTACAGAGATGAAAACAAATCTTGAAACTTTGGGAGAGAAAAGTCAAGATAGGTTCTATCTCACAACTAACATATTTACAAGTATGGACACTAGATATTTTCCAGTGGAAGAGTAGACCAAAGACGATGACTATTACAGAAAACCAGATGAGACAGAACAGTGAACACTAACTGTGAATAGAAAGCAGTCAGGGAAATATTCAAGAAGTAAGTGGACAACTTGGGCTTTGAAAGATGACTGGGCTATGAGTTCAAGCTTCTTGCAATGCAAGCCTTTGACTTCCTTTCAAACCCAGTTTTCTGACAATCTGCATATTTCAAGCTTCATATTGCTTACATTTCCTTACACACCATTGGAATTTCTTGCTTACCTGTATGGTTTTGCTCTTGGTTTTGCTCTTGTAGTCACTCTATTTCTAACATCATTTGAAAATCCATCTCCAT
>NW_004444386.1:85867-87012 GCF_000243295.1 Trichechus manatus latirostris | reverse complement strand
GGAGCTTCCATGACCTTTCCTTGTACAAGTTGTGCTGGCTTCCCTAGTATTGTGTACTGTCTTACCCTTCACCAAAGTTACCACTGATCTATTGTCAATTTAATGTTTCCCCCTCTCACCCTACGCATCCCTCATAACCAACAAACACTGTTTCTTTTTGTGTGTAAACTTTTTCATGAGTTTTTACAGTAACGGTCTCATACAGTATTTGTCCTTTCGTGATTGACTTAATTCCCTCAGCATAAAGACCTCCAGTTTCATCCATATTATGAGATGCTTCACAGATTCATCATTGTTCTTTATCTTTGTATAATACTCCATGTGTGTATGTACCATAGTTTATCCATTCATCTGTTGATGGGCATCTAGGTTGTTTCCATCTTTTTGCTACTGTGAACATTGCTTCAATGAACATGGGTGTGCATATGTCTATTCCTGTGACAGCACTTATTTCTCTAGGATATATTCCTGGGAGTGGGATTTCTGGATCGTATAGTATTTCTATTTCTAACTTTCTAAGGAAGCGCCATACATTTTCCAAAATGTTTGTGTCATTTTGTGTTCCCACCAGCAGTGCATAAGAGTTCTGATCTCCCCGCAGCCTCTCCAACATTTGTTATTTCCAGTGTTTTTGATTCATGCCAGTAATGCTGGGGTGAAATGGTATCTCATTATGCTTTTTATTTGCATTTCTGTAATGGCTAGTGATCATGAGCATTTCCTCATGTGTCTGTTGGCCGCTTGAATGTCTTCTTTGGTGAAGTGTCTGTTCCTTTGCTCATTTTTTAATTGGATTATTTGTTTTTTTGTTGTAGAGCTAATGGATTTTCTTGTACATTTTAGATTAGAACTCTGTCTGACTTGTAAAGTCCAAAATTTTTTTTTCCATTCTGTAGGTTCTCTTCTTTACCTTTTGGTGAAGTCTTTTGATGAGCACAAGTGTTTAATTTTTAGAAGATCCCAGTTATCTAGCTTGTCTTCTGGGGTTTGTGTGTTCATGGTTATGGTATGTATCCTGTTAATGCCATGTATTAGGGCCTGTAGAATTGATCCTATTTTTTCTTCTATGAACTTTAAATTTTTGGTTTTATATTTAGGTCTTTGATCCATTTTGCAGTAGTTTTTGCGTATGGTGTGAGATATGG
>NW_004444386.1:81348-82434 GCF_000243295.1 Trichechus manatus latirostris | reverse complement strand
GTTTGTCTTCAATTTCGCTGATCCTGTCTTCCATCATTTCAAACCTGCTCCTCAGCCCTTCTATGAGACTGTCCATTTCTGAAATCTTGTTGTTTATCTTTTGGATTTCTAGTTGTTGTTTTTGTATGATTTCTAGTTAGGAATTTATTTTCACATTTTGTTTCCTGTATTATTTTCCTGAATTCTTCTATTTTTTCTGTATTTTCTGTGAATTTGTCTGCCTTTTCCATGATTTTGTCTATTTCTTCCTCATTTTTGTCTGCTTTTTGCTTTGGCTCTTGGATAGCTCTGAATATTAGAGATTTAAATTCCCTATCAGATAGTCTGTTGCCTTTTCTTCTACTGGAAAATCATCTAGTGTTTTGTTTTGGACCCCTCCTGGAACCATCCTGTCTTGCTTTTGTAAATGTTTTGAGATTGTCTGCTGACTTCAGGACATTCAGTAGTTATTTTCTTCCTTTATTGATTGTAGATTTGTTTCATCCTGCTTTTTTGTTTTGTTAGGTTATGTCTGAGCAGGCAGGCTGTGCATTCTTCGTTGTTTGCTCATCTGTAGGCACGATACTTTTTGCCTCCCTCTCCAATGGGTGGGGTTATTCACTCAGGTATGGTGCCGCAGGGCAGGTCCAGCTGAAAGGGAGTTGCTAGGGGAGGTTGTTTGTGGCAAGTACTAGAGCTGACAGGGTGGGCCAAGAATCAGTGCAGGACAGGTTCTGGTAGACCGTGCCTGTGCTGTTTGGGGGTTTGATTTTCAGTGCACAGTGCAGGTAGGCAGGAAGGAGGGGTGAGATTGTGATGTGTGAAGCTAAGATGGATATGGGAAAGAGGAGAGAGAGGAGAGAGGAACAGGAGCCAAAAACATACAAGCAAACAGACAAAAAAGAGTGCTAAGTGAGCTTACCATTGGAGTGGAGAGATGAGACATTGAGAAATGGAGAAAAAGAAAAAGGATAAAAGAAAAAAAATGAATAAATAGAAATTAGAAAAAAGAGAAAAGCCCCCAGGCATCCTATTGGTGCAGCTGTGAGGACTTGGGAAGTTGCTCCCGGCTCGTGTAGTACAGCCTGGCTAGAAAGGGTAGAGGTG
>NW_004444386.1:76244-79506 GCF_000243295.1 Trichechus manatus latirostris | reverse complement strand
ATTCCTGTTAGAGCAGCACTAGATGATTAAGACACCCCCATATTCCATTTTCCTCTTCATTTTCATCATCTCTCTTCCCTCAAAATAAACACACAAATAGATTTCTGAAGAAGAGTATGTGTCTCAAAGGATACTATCTTATTTATTATATACAGTATATACATCTTCACCACTTAATTGCTTGTCAGTTCTCTCCAAAGGTGTAAAATCTGTGACTTGGTCTCCTCACACAATTTTTTTCTTTTCACATTTTCTCTGAGCTTCTCCCTGCTTCACCCATCCTGTTTCCAGGTCACTTGAAATTAGAGTGTAGGGTAAATCCCAAGCAGGAAGAAGATAGAACATGGAAGATGGAAGTAAGAGAGAATAGTCAACATACAAGGTTAAAAGCAAATATGCCCCTGCCTATGTCAACTTTTAAACCATTAAACTGTCACACACAGAGACCAACCTCTAGTTGTCTCTGACGACTCTATTTTTCCTTTACCAGAGCTTCCTCTCTTTAGAAAGGAGTGAGAGAGGTTGGACTGGAGCTACCTTCAGAGAAGAGTTTCCCAAAGTGTATTTTGTAAGAGTATTAAGACAAAATGTGACGAGAAAATTTCCATGTTCTAAAACATTTGGGAAATTTTGAGACATGCTTCAAATTATATCTTCATGGAGATTCATGTTGCATGCTATTCCAAGTGTTTCTCAAAGTTATTTCCCCACTAAAGACTGAGGTAAAATCTACTAACTTCTTTTAAAGGATACTTTAGAAAATGGTACTCTAGTTTTCAGAGTATGTGATCAATGTCACAGTTACTGTGGATTCATAACAAATTACCCCAAATCTTAGTGGTATGACAATCATTTATTACACTCATTGACTTTCTGAATCAGGACTTCAGACAAAGCCTATCAACAATGGCTCCATGTTACTTGGAGACTCAGCTCAAAGACTTTCCCACCACATGGTCGCTAAGTTCCAAGAGTCTGAGACAGAAGCATGTGGGAACCACACCACCTTTTATGACCTAGCCTGGAAAGTCATACATATCATTTCTGTTACATTCAGTCCATCAAGGCAGTCACAAAATCTGCTGAGTTTCAAGAGGTTGGGAAATAAACTTCACCTCTTGATGGAAAGTGGAAAGATTCTGGAAGAGCATGTGGGACTGAAGCTATTGTTGTTACCATTTTTGAAAGGTATAATCTGCTATACCAACTATGTGTAAGGGGCTGTGAAGATATGGGGCTAATAAGAGCAGAGAGTTCAGGTAGAAGAGTAGCATAGGGTATGTTTAGAAAGGGAGGTTGGAGAACACAGTATTTTAGTTATTCCGTGTAAGTCATCACTGGAATACATTAAGCCAGCAGACTCTGCTGCCATAATATAGCAGGCTACCATTCAGAAGTTATGAAATCAGATAAGTGAAAACATCTTTCACAGTTTCTAAATAAGACTTCTTATTTTCTAATTGTTAGGTGTTTTACTGAATTATGTTTTGCTGACAATTCAACAAAACAGCACTTGGAGACCCTAGACAGAAATTTAAACTCAACCATAGATGACTGTGATATAGCTAGGGAATTGGGTCTGTGTCACATCTACTGAGTTATAAAGATGTTGTTGTTGTAGTGGTGCTGTCGAGTTGATTCTGAATCATAGTAACCCTGTGTGCAACAGAACGAAACACTGCCAGGTCCTGTACAATCGTTGTTATGTTTGAGCCCATTGCTGCAGCCATTGTGTCAATCCATCTTATCAAGGGTCTTCCTCTTTTTCTCTGCCACTTTAACTTACCAAGCATGATGTCCTTCTCCAGGGAAGGATTCCTCCTGATATCATGTTCAAAGTATGTGAGACAAATTCTGCCATCCTCACTTCAAGGAGCACTTTGGTTGTACTTTTCCAAGAAAGACTTGTTTGTTCTTCTGGCAGTCAATAGTATATTCAGTATTCTTCACCATCACCACAATGAAAATGCATCAAGACAGAATTAATTTCTGTCTTCCTTATTCATTGTCCAGCTTTTGCATGCATACGAAGAAATTGAAAATACCATGGCTTGGGTCAGGCATACCTTAGTCTTCAAAATGACATCGTTGCTTTTCAATACTCTAAAGAGGTCTTTTACACTTTTGTCCAGTGCAATACATTGTTTGATTTTTTTTTTTAATTATTGTACTTTAGATGAAGATTTACAGAACTAGCTTTACATTAAACAGTTGGTACACATATTGTTTTATGACATTGGTTACCAACACCACGACATGTCAACACTCTCCCTTCTCCACCTTGGGGTCTCCATTACCAGCTTTCGTGTTCCCTCCTCCTTCTAGACCTTGCACCTGGACTGGTGTTCCCTTAGTCTCATTTTGTATTGTGAGCCTGTCTAATCTTTTGCTGAAGGGTGAACCTCAGGAGTGATTTCATCACTGAGGTAAAATGGTGTCCAGTGGTCCTACTCTCGGGGTTTCTCCAGTCTCTGTCAGGCCAGTAAGCCTGATTATTTTTTGTGAGTTAGAATTTTGTTCTACATTTTTCTCGAACACTGTCTGGGACCTTCTACTGTGATCCTTGTCAGGGCAGTTCGTGGTAGTAGTTCGGCACCATTTATAGTTGTACTGGACTCAGTCTGGTGGAGGCCATGGTAGTTGTGGTCCATTAGTCCTTTGGACTAAACTTCCCCTTATGTCTTTAGTTTTCTTCATTATCCATTGCTCCCAATGGATTGAGAACAGTGGAGTATCTTAGATGGCCGCTTACGGGCTTTTAAGACCCTTGACTCTACTCACCAAAGTAGAATATAGAATATTTTCTCTCTAAACTGTTATGCCAGTTGACCTACATGTTCCCCAGATCATGGTTCCCACAACCCTCAGCCTAGTAATTCAGTCCCTCAAGGAGTTTGGATGTGTCTATGGCGTTTACATGACTTTGCCTTCTACAGGTTGTGCTAGCTTCCCCAGTATTGTGTACAGTCTCACCCTTCACCAAATCCATGACACATCTATTGTCTATTTAGTGTTTTTCCATTCCCACTCCTCCCCTCCCTCATAACCCTCAAAGATTGTTTCTGTTTGTGTGTAAACCTCTTTTTCGTGAGTTTTTACAGTAGTGGTCTCATACAATATTTCTCCTTTTGTGATTGACTTATTTCACTCAGCATAATGCCCTCCAGATTCATCCACTTTGTGAGATGCTTCAGAGATTCATCATTGTTCTTTATCATTGCATAGTACTCCATTGTGTGTATATACCATAGTTTGTTTATCC
>NW_004444386.1:73907-75368 GCF_000243295.1 Trichechus manatus latirostris | reverse complement strand
TGACCATAGGTGGATAGATTTATATCTGGGTTCTCAATTCTGTTCCATTGGTCAATGTATCTGTCATTGTACCAGTACCAGGCTGTTTTGACTACTGTAGTTGTATAGTACATTCTGAGGTCAGGTAGTACAAGTCCCCCTACTTTTATTCTTCTTCAGTACTGCTTTACTTATCTGGAGCCTCTTCCTTTTTCATATAAAGTTAATGATTAGTTTTTACATCTCTTTAAAGAATGTTGTTGGTATTTGGATAAGGATTGCATTATATTTTTAGATTGCTTTGGGTACAATTGTCATTTTCACAATGTTGAGTCTACCTATCCATGAGCATGGTATGTTTTTGCATTTAGGTAGATCTCTTTTGGTTTCTTGCAATAGTACTTTGTAGTTTTCTTTGTATAGGTCTTTTACATCCCTGGTTAGATTTATTCCTAAGTATTTTATTTTTTTAGGGGCTATTATAAATGATATTGTTTTCCTTATTCCCTTTTTGTCATTCTCTTGATTGATTGTTGCATGTTTATCTTGTATCCTGCTTATCTGTTGAATCTTCCTATTAGTTCCAGTAGTTTTCTTGAGTAGTCTTTTGGGTTTTCTATGTATAGTTTCATTTTATCCACAAATAGGGACAGTTTTACTTCTTCATTACCAATTCAAATGCCATTTATTTCTTTTTCTTACCTTATTGGTCTAGCTAGGACTTCCAGTACAATGTTAAACAAGAGTAGTGATAAAGAGCATTCTTGTCTTGTTCCTGTTCTCAAGGGGAATATTTTCAGCCTCTCTCCATTAAGAATGTTGTTGGCTGTTGGTTTTGTATAGATGCCCTTTAATATGTTGAGGAATTTCCCTTCTATACATATTTTATTGAGAGTTTTTATCAGGAATCGGTATTGAATTTTGTTGAATGCATTTTCTATGTCGAATGAGATCATCATGTGGTTCTTTTATTTATTTTTTTTATGTGATGAATAAGGTCTATTAATTTTCTAATGTTGAACCATCCTTGCATTTCTTGTATGAATCCTACCTGGTCGTGGTGTGTTATTATTATTATTATTATTATTTTATATAATGCTGAATTCTATTGACTAGAATTTTTTGAGAATTTTTGCATCTATAATCGTGAGAGATATTGGTCTTTTTTTTTTTTTTTTTTGGTGTCTTTGCCTGGTTTTGGTATCAGCATTATGCTGGCTTCTTAGAATGAATACGGAAGTATCCCTTCCTTTTCTATGTTCTGAAATAGTTTGAGTAGTACTGGTGTAAGCTCTTCTCAGAATGTTTGGTAGAATTCTCCAATAAAGCCATCTGGGCCAGGGCTTTTTTTCGTTGAGCCTTTTTTCTTCTCTTGTTATGAGTCTGTTCAGATTTTCAACATCATTTTGTGTTAGTTTGGGTAGATAGTGTGTTTCTAGAAATTAATCAATTTACTCTAGGTTTTCAAATTTGTTGGAGTAT
>NW_004444386.1:69800-71449 GCF_000243295.1 Trichechus manatus latirostris | reverse complement strand
TAGAGATTTGAATTCCTTATCAGGTAGTTTCCATGCATTTTCTTCTACTGGAAAGTCATCTGGTGTTTATTTTGGATGCCTAACTGAATCATCCTGTCCTTTTTTTTCATGTTTTGATATTGTCTGCTGTCTTCAGGACATTCAGTAGTTATTTTCTTCATTTACTGATTGTAGATTTGTTTGTTTTGTCCTGCTTTTTTGTTTTATTTGGTTGTGTGTGAGCAGGAAAGCTGTGCATTCTTTGTTGTTTGCTTGTCTGTGGACATGATACTTCTCACCGTCTTGTCCAATGGGCAGGGACAGTGTGATGGTTAAGATTGTGTGTCAACTTGGCTGGGCCATGATTCTCCGTGTTTTAATGTAATCACTCCCATGACTGAATATACTGTAAGTAGCCAATCTGATGAAAAGGAGTCTCCTTTGGGGCGTGGCCTGCGTCTGTATATAAGCGGACTTTCTGGTTTTTTGCTCTCTCTGGATCCTGTGGCTACTTCCTGTTGTTTCATCTCCCGTTCTTGGGACTTGAGCTGTCAGCTTATCTGCCGAACCTGGGATTGGTCGATCTGCACAGCCTGTGAGTGGAAGTCCTGCTCTCTGACCTTCTGATCTTGTGCTTGCCACCTTCTGCAGCTGTATGACTTGGGAGAGGCCTCTATCCTGATCCACAGACTTGGGACATTCTAGCTTCTACAGTTACGTGAGCTGTTTCCTTGATATAATCTCTCTCTATATCTATATATTTATACACTTTAGTGGTTTTGCTTCTATAGAGAACCCAGCCTAAGACATTTGGTACTGGGAGTGCAGTGCTGCTCTAACAGATACCTAAAATACAGAAGTGGTTTTGAAACTGTGAACGGAGAGAGGAGCGGCAGTGGCAGAGGAGCAGCAGAAGCAGAGAACCTGTAGCAGCAGAGAAAAAACAGCAGGGAAGTGGAAGTTGCAGAGAACCAGCAACAGCAGAACAAGGAGACCAACACCAGAAGCGCTGGAGCTGACCCATGCAAGAGAGCTGAGTACCTGTGCACAGGAGGCTTCCTGGCAGAGTGGGGTGCCTCTGGGCACTTTTTGGTAGAACAAAGTTTGCCAACCCAAGGAGCAAGGGAGCTGACTGCCTTCTGGCCAAAGATTACTGGCAAAGTGGGGTGCCTCCAAGCACTTATTTGTGGAGGTACAGAGCTTTGGAACACTTGCCTCAGCAGGGCAGATGCAGGCTTGAGGCCTGAGGCCCGGGAGGCCACAGGAAGCAGAAGCTGAATAGACAAGGAACACAAGAAGCCGAGCTGCCTCACTCTCAAAAGGTATGACCAAGACCTCTGGGGTTTCAAAGGGTGGAGCCACAGCCTCTGGTGTTTCTAAGGGTGGAGTTGTCACTCCTATGGACTAGAAGAATGGTTCGCCTAAAGCCAACGGAGCAGAGTTGCCATTCCAGTGGGCCTGGAAGGCAGAGCTGAAGCCCAGGGTGGAGGGGCCTCCAGTCAGAATCCAGAGACTGTAGCCAATACCTGGAGTCTGGAGGGCAGGGCTATTGTGGAAACTGTCTCAAACAATAGAGGATTATTTTCAAGCCTTGAGGGCTAATGTATTGTATTCTATTAACTTGCTTGGGGCCTGTTATTCCTTATTGCCTGTAATTTCTCCCATTTGTA
>NW_004444386.1:66805-69583 GCF_000243295.1 Trichechus manatus latirostris | reverse complement strand
CTAGGTCATGATTCCCAGTATTGTATGATTGTGTCATCTGATGTGATTTCCTTATGTGTTGTAAATTCTATCACTATGATGAGATTATATGTGATCTCCTTATGTGTTGTAAATTCTATCACTGATGAGGTTATACTCATGAGGTTGACAAGATTAGTGTCTTAATGCAATTTCTTTTGAGATATAAAAGAGAGAAGCTAGCAGAGACACATGGGAACCTCATACCACCAAGAAAGCAGTGCTGGGAGCAGAGCATATCCTTTGGACCTGAGGTTCCTGTGCAGAGAAGCTCCCAGAACAACAAAGACTGATACATCACAAGGATCTTCCTCCAGAGCTGACAAAGAGAGAAAGACTTCCCCTGGAGCTGATGCCTTGAATTTGAACTTGTAGCTTGCTGGACTGTGAAGAGAATAAAACCTTTCTTTGTTAAAGCCATCCACTTGTGGTATTTCTGTCAGAGCAGCACCAGATGACTAAAACAGCCAGTCACTTAGCTATAGTGTGGCAGGTCAGGTCCAGCTGAAGGGTAAGGGTTAGAATGGTTTGTTTGTAGCATGTATTGGGGCTGGAAGGGTGGGCCATGGTTCAGTGCAGGGAAGATTCTGGTATGCCATGCCTGTGCTGCTCAGGGGTGTGATGTTCAGTGCACGATGCAGATAAGCAGGAGGTAGGGGGAAGATTGTGATGTGTAGAGCTAAGTGGATATGGGAAAGAAGAAAAAGAAGACAGAGGAACAAAAGCCAAAAAAAAAATGCTGAAGGAATCTTCCATTGGAGTAGAGAGATGAGAAACCAAGAAATGAAGAAAAACAAAAGGGAAAAAATAAAAAGAGAAAATAAATAAATACAAAGAAAAAAAATGCTCCCAGGGATCTCACCAGTGACCAGGGATGTGGCTGTCAAGCTGTGCAGTACAGCTTGTCTGGAAGGGGTGGAGATGGCACACATCACCAAGTCTTCAGAAGACAGGAAAAGAAGTAGAGAGAGACAAGAAACTGAGAAATGAAGAAAAAGGAAAATGAGAAAGAAAAAGAAAACAAACAAAAATTTCTCCCAGAGATCCCACTGGTGAGGCTGTACAGACTGGGGAAGTGGCTTCCAAGCTGTGAGGTACAGCCCATCTAAAAGGGGTGGAGATGGCACACAGAGCAAGCTATTCAGGAGACAGGAAAAGAAAGTAAGTAGAGGGAGATGAGAAATGAAAAACAAAAAGAAAAAAAGTAAATTTTAAAAAATGGCCCCAGCGATCCTACCAGCATGGCGGCACCAACTAGGAAAGTGATTCCCCAGCCGAATGGCCATTCACAGCCTGTCAGGGAGAAGTGAAGATGGCACTCGGAGACAGGTGTTCAAGAGAAAGGAAGGGGAGGTGGCGAGAGAGAGGGAAGAAACCAAAAGAAGCCTAAAAAAACAGCACCAGCAACAATGAAATGACACTGAAGGAGCCAGCTGGTGTGGGCTGGGGGAATCCAAGTGACACAGAGCCAGCGGCTACCTGGCTGAGCGACCACAGTCTTCCAGGAAGCAGTGGATGCCAAGCGGGGGGGAAAGGTTGGGGGGTAGGAAAGTGTGTATCACTGGTTACCAGGTGCTCTGTCTCCTGCTGGGAGCTCCGTGAAGCTGCTTTCCTGTACTCCCTGTCTTCCAATCTCCAACAGGAGTTCAAGATAGTGAATTTGTGCTGCGTTATCTGATAGGGGAACTCTGCTCTGTATCTCTCCTCATTGTTCTGTTTTGTTCTTTGTCAGTTTCTTATTCCATTCAGTGCTTGGTTGAGTTCTTTATCTTTTCATTTGTTGCTTAGGGTTCCAGGATTGACGTCTGTCTCTGTTTTACTTAGTTTTTCAGGTCTTTGCTGTAGAGGGATGGTGTGGTGATTCTGTCTATAATGCCATGTTGGCTCTGCCCTTTTGAGTTTTTGACTGCTGCTTCCATGGGCGTTGATTGTGAATCCAAGTAAAACTAAATCCCTGGCAACTACAATCTTTGCTTATTATGATGTTGCTTATTGGTCCATTTGTGAGGATTTTTGTTTTCTTTATGTTGAGGTGCAATCCGTATTGAAAGCTTTAGTCTTTGATCTTCATCCGTAAGTTCTTTATGTCTTCTTTACTTTCAGCAAGCAAGGTTGTGTCATCTGCATGTTATAGGTTGTTAATAAATCTTCCTCCAATCCTGAAGCCATATTCTTCTTCATATAGTCCAGCTTCTTAGATTATTTACTGAGCACATAGATTGAATATATATGGTGAAAGAATACAACCCTGACTCACATCATTCCTGATTTTAAACCACACAGAAACCCCTTGTTCTGTTCAAACAACTGCTTCTTGGTCTATGTACAGGTTCCACATGGGCACAATTAAGTGTTACTGAACTCCCATTCCTCATAATTTACACATAATTTGTTAGGATTTACACAGTCAAATACTGTGCATAGTAAATAATACACAGGTAAACATCTGTCTGGTATTCTCTGCTTTCAGCCAAGATCTATCTGACATCAGCAACGATATCCTTCATTCCATGTTCTCTTCTGAATCCAGCTTGAATTTCTGGCAGTTTCCTGTCAATGTACCGCTGCAAATTTTTTGAATTATCTTCAGCATAATTTTACTTTTGTGTAGTATTAATGATATTGTTCAATAATTTCTCCATTCTATTGTATCAACTTTCTTTGGAATAGGCACAAATATGAATCTCTTCCAGTAGTTTGGTCAGGTAGCTGTGTTCCAAATTTCTTGGCATAGAGCAGAAACACCTCCAGCCCTGCATC
>NW_004444386.1:63664-65688 GCF_000243295.1 Trichechus manatus latirostris | reverse complement strand
ACACACACACACACACACACACACACACACAAAAGCCCTGAGCCTCAGGGACCTGTGGGATAATAGTAAAAGATCCAACATTTGGATCATCAGAGTTCAAGAAGGACAAGAGAAAGAGAATGAGGCTGAGAAAGTAGTCAAAGAAATAATAACAGGAAACTTCTCAAATTTGGTAAAAGAAAAAAAAAACCTACAAATTTAAGAAACTGAATGAATTGCAAAGAGGATAAATCTAAAGAAATCTAGGTAAAGACACATCATAATTAAACTTCTGCAAACTAAAGGTAAAGAAAAAAATCTTGAAAGTAGCAAGAAAGAAAAGAATCATCATTTATAGAAAAACATCAATTTGAGTAGCAGTGGATTTCTCATTTGAACCATCTAGGTCAGAAAATGTGGAACATTTTTCATGTACTGAAGGATAAGAAATGCCAATCATGAATTTATATCTGGTGAAAATACATTCAGAAAAATTAAAACTAAGAGAATATGTAGCTAGGAAACCTACTTATAAAGAATTGATAAAAGAAGATCTCTAAACAAAAAGCCAATGCTAACAGAAGACACCTTGAAACTTCAGAAAACAAATTGATCTGTAAAGTTAATGCAATTTCTGTAAAAATCCCAACAAGTTTCTTTTCATTCATTCTTTCTTTTTTTGGTATACATAGACAAGTTTATTCTAAAATTTATATGGAAAGACATATAAAACCAAACCAAACCAAATCCCTTGCCTTCAAGTCAATTCCGACTCATAGTAACCCTATAGGACAGTATGCAACTGCCCCATAGGGTTTCCAAGGAGAGGCTGGTGGATTTGAACTGCTGACCTTTTGGTTAGCAGTCATAATTCTTAACTGCTGTGTCACCAGGGCTCCGAAGAGGCATATAAGAAGAACTACAACTAGAAGGGCTAAAATAGTCTTGACAAAGAAGAGTAAAGTAAGAGGAATCGTCTAATAAATACTAAGACTCTACTCACCAAGGTTGGATGTAGAATATTTTCTTTATGAACTTTGTTATGCCAGTTGACATACATAACTAATTGTCTCCATGAACCCTGGCCTTCTCTACCTTGAGACCAGAAGAACTAGATGGTACCTGGCTACCTATACCAAACATCTTGATCAGGGTCACAGCAGACGGATCCTGACTTACAGGGAGAAAAATGTGAAACAGAACTTCAAATTCTCAGATAATCTAGACTTACTGGGCCCTATGAGATTGGAAGAATCCCTGAGACTATTGCCCTGAAATACTCTTTGAATCTTGAACCAAAATATCCCCTCAAGCCCCCTTTTAACTAAATAACAGGTTAACTCAAAAAGTAAAGAATGTCACCCTTGAGTATTATGCTCTTCTAAAAAATTAAGTATATAGGACCAAATAGTCAACAGTTACTGTAAAGCATAGATGATAAATTTGGGAGGGGGGGTGTCAGTGAGAAAAAGTTAATGAAAATGGAACAACTACAATGGGAATAATGAGAAGATTGAAAGAATATGAAGACTAACCAATGCACTGAATAGTATGTGTAGAAATTGTTGATTGGGAATATGTTTTTTTGTACTGACTTTTACCAAAAATACAATAAAATATTCCCTTAAAAATTAACACAAAATGGATCATAAACTCCCGAGGGACTGAGTTACTGGGACTGAGGTCCGGGGCCTATGGTCACAGGGGTCATCTAGATCTATTGGCATAACAAAGTTCATAAAGAAAATGTTCTACGTCCAAATTTGGTGAGTGGTATCTGAGGTCTTAAAAGTTTGTTACCAGCTGTCTAAGACATCTACTGGTCCCATCCCATCTGGAGCTAAGAAGAATAAAGAAAACCAAGGACACAAGGGAAATAGTCCAAAGGACAAATGCACCTCAAGTACCACAACCTTCACCAGCTTGAGCCCAGAAGAACGAGAAGGTGCCTGACTACCACCACCAAATGCTCTGACAGGGATCACAATAGAGGGTCCCGAACAGAGTGAGAGAAAAATGTAAAACAAAATTCAAATTCACACACA
>NW_004444386.1:59843-61350 GCF_000243295.1 Trichechus manatus latirostris | reverse complement strand
TTGATTTGTTTGTTTGTTTTCTTTTTCTTTTCTCAGCTTGGGAGCCCCTTCTAGTCGGGCAGTACCACATGGCTTGGAAGCTAGTCCCTTACTCTGAGCAGACAAACAACAACATCCCTGGGGGAGTTTCTTTTTTCTTGTTTTTTGTTTGTTTTTGTTTTTTAATTTCTTTGTTTAGTTTTCTTCTCTCTTTCATTCTCTTTTTGTCTTTCTTCATTTCCAGTTTCTTGATTTATTCATTTTTTTCTTTTACCCTTTTTCTTTTTTTTATTTTTGTTTTTCCCCATTTCTCAGTCTCTCATGTCTTCACCCCGATAGCACTCTGTTTTGTTTGTGTGTATGTTTTTGTGTGTTCCTCTCTCCTCTCTCTCATCTTTCCAATACCCATCTTAACTCCACACATCACATCTACCCCTCCTTCCTGCCTACATGCACCACGCGCTGAACATCACAGTCCCAAGCAGCACAGGCATGACCTACTGGAACCTGCCCTGCATTGATTCCCAGTCTGCACTGTCAGCCCTGGTACATGCCACAGAAAAACTATCCCAGTAACTCCCCTTCAGCTGGATCTGCCCTGCTGTACCATACCTGAGTGACTGACCCTGCGCATTGGAGAAAGAGGTGAAAAGTATCACACCCACAGACAAGCAAACAACAAAGAATGCACAGCCCGCCTGCTCAGACATACAAAATAAAACAAAAAAGCAGGATGGAGCAAACAAATCTACAATCAATAAATTAGAAAAATAACCACTGAATGCCCCAAAGACAGCAGACAATATCAAAACTTTTACAAAAACAGGACAGGATGGTATCAGAAGCAAGATGAAACAAATAAATCTACCATCCATAAACAAAGAAAACAACTACTGAATGTCCTGAAGACAACAAACAATATCAAAACATATTTAAAAAACAGGACAGGATGGTTCTAGTAGGCTTCCAAAATAAAACACCAGATGACCTTCCAGTAGAAGAAAAGGCACTAGACCGAACTGATAGGGAATTCAAATCACTAATATTCAGAATTATCCAAGAGTTGAAGCAAAAAACAGACAAAAATGAGAAAAAAATAGACAAATTCATGGAAAAGACAGACCAATTCATGGAAAATACAGACCAAAAAATGGAATAATTCAAGAAAATAATACAGGAACAAAATGCTAAAATAAATTCACAACTAGAAGTTTTACAAAAACAATAATAAGAAATCCAAAAGATAAACAACAAGATTTCAGAAATGGACAGTGTCGTAGAAGGGCTGAGGAGCAGGTTTGAAACAATGGAAGATAGGATAAAAGAAACTGAAGAAAAACACTTGGATACAAATCTGCTTGAGGAAAAATCAGAAAAAAGAACAAAGAAAAATGAAGAAACCCTGAGAATTATGTGGGATACAATCAAAAGCAAAAAATCTGCAAGTGATCCGAGTTTCAGAACGGGGGAGAAAACAGAAAACACAGAGAGGATAATTGAAGAACTGCTGACAGAAAACTTCCCCAAT
>NW_004444386.1:50624-51983 GCF_000243295.1 Trichechus manatus latirostris | reverse complement strand
TCCTGGAGCTCACACCCTGAATTTGGACTTGTAGCCTACTGGACTGTGAGAGAATAAACTTCTCTTTGTTAAAGCCATCCACTTGTGGTATTTCTGTTAGAGTAGCACTAGATGACTAAGACAGGTGGCTAATGTGTTTCTAGAAATTTATCCATTTCCTCTAGGTTTTCAAATTTGTTGGAGTATAGTTTTTCATAATACTCTGTTGTGAACCTTTTTATTTCTGTTGGGTCTTTTGTAATGTCACCTCTTTCATTGCTTATTTCAGTTATTTGCATCCTCTCCCATTTTTTCTCTTGTCAGTTTGACCAATGGTTTGTTGATTTTGTTGATTATTAAAAACAACTAACTTTTGGTTTTGTTGATTCTTTCTGTTGTTTTTCTATTCTCTATTTGATTTATTTCTGCTGTGATCTTTATAATTTTCTTTATTCTGGTGGCTATGGGCTTTTTTTGCTGTTCTCTTTCTATTTGTTGGAGTTGTGAGGCAAATGTTTTGATTTTATCCCTTTCTTCTTTTTTGATGTGTACATCTATTGCTATAAATTGTCCTCTGAGGTCTGCCTTTGCTGTGTCCTGAAGGTTTTCTTATGATGTGTTTTCATTCTCAGTAAAACAAATCATTTAACTACTATATGACCCAGCAATTGCACTTTTAGTTATTCATCACAGAGAAATTAAAACTTATGTTCCCACAAAAAACCTATACATATTCATAGCTACTTTATTCATAATAGCTAAAAACTGGAAGCAACCCAGATGTCTTTCAGTGGATGAATGGTTAAATAACCTGTTGAAATACATACCATGGAATACTACTCATCAAGAAAAAGGAACAAACTACTGATGCTTGCATAAACCTTGATGAATCTCCAGAGAAGTTTACTAAGTGATAAAAGCCAGTCCCAAAAGTGTATGATTCTATTTATGTAACATTCTTGAAGTGATAACTTTATAGAAATGGAAAACTGATGCATGGTTGCCAGGGGTTAAGAAGAGAGTGAGGATGGGAAGGAAGCGAGTGTGGCTATAATACGGTGACATGGGGATCCTCGTGGTGATGGAAATGCTTTATGTTTCCATTAAATCAATGGTCTTGCATCCTGGTGGATAATGTACTATAATTTTTTGTGATGTTGTTACTGGAGGAAACAGATTAAAGAATATATAATATATATATAAATATATGTACATATATATTTATATTATTTTCTACAGTGCATGTGAACTAAAATTCTCTCAAAATAAAAAAGTTTAATTAAAAAAAATAAGTCTCATCTGTTAATGATTGAGGACTGTTACTAGGTAGGCCTGGGGTATTTACACCTTCCTGACTTTGTATTCATTGTTCCTGAAGAA
>NW_004444386.1:48837-49851 GCF_000243295.1 Trichechus manatus latirostris | reverse complement strand
CTGTAGCTATATAGTAGGTTCTGAGGTCAGGTAGTGCAAGTCTTCCTACTTTATTCTTCTTAAATAGTGTTATACTTATCCAGGGCCTCTTTCCTTTTCATATAGAGTTGGTGATTAGTTTTTCCATCTTGTTAAAGAATACTTTTGATATTGGGATCATGATTGCATTGTATTTGTAGATTCCTTTGAGTAGAATTGACATTTTCACAATGTTGAGTCTACCTATCCATGAGCATGGTATGTATTTCCATTTATATATGTCTCTTTTGGTTTCTTGCAGTAGTGTTTTGCAGTTTTCTTTGTATCTGTCTTTTACATCCCTCATTAGATTTATTCCTAAGTATTTTATTTTTTAGGAATTATTGTAAATAGTATTGATTTGTTGATTTCCTTTTGAAGTTCTCTTTGTTGGTGTAGAGGAATCCAACTTATTTTTGTAGTTAATCTTGTATTCTGCAACTTTGCTAAAATCTTCTGTTACTTCCTGTAGCTTTCTTGTGGATTCTTAGGGGTGTTCTGTGTATAACATAATGTTGTCTTTGCATAGGGATAGTTTTACCTCTTCCTTACCAATTTGTATGCCCTTTATTTCTTTTTCTTGCCTTACTTCTCTATCTGGAACTTCCAGCACGCTGTTGAGTAAGAGTGGTGATAAACGACATCATTGTCTGGTTTCCATTCTCAAGGGGAATGCTTTCAGTCTCCCTCCATTGAGAATGATGCTGGCTGTTGGTTTTGTATAAAAGCCTTTAATTATATCAAGAAATTTCTCTTCTATTCCTATTTTGAGAGCTGAGAGTTTTTATCAGGAATGGGTGTTGAACTTTGTCAAATTCCTTTTCTACATCAACTGAGATCATCATGTGATTCTTCTGTTTTATGTATGTCATCGATTGCTTTTCTAAAGTTGAACCATCCCTGCATACCTGGTATGAATCCCACTTGTCATGATGTATTATTGTTTTGATATGCTGCTGAATTCTATTTGCTAGAATTTTGTTGAGAATTTTTGCA
>NW_004444386.1:43816-48328 GCF_000243295.1 Trichechus manatus latirostris | reverse complement strand
TGATTTTGTTGATCTTTTCAAAGAACCAACTTTTGGTCTTATTGATTCTTTCTATTGTTTTTCTGTTAATTCATGTATTTCTTCTCTAATCTTTATTATTTCCTTTCTTCTGGAGCCTATGGGCTTTTTTTCCATTTCTTTGAATTGTATGGATAATTTTTTGATTTTGGCCCCTCTTTTCTGATGTGTACATTTATTGCTATAAATTGACCTCTAAGCACTGCTTTTGCTGTGTGCCAAAGGTTTTGGTAAGATGTGTTTTAATTCTCATTTGAGTCTAAGAATTTTTTTTATTCCATTCTTGATTTCGTCTATTACCCAGTAGTTTTTAAGTAAGGTGTTGTTTAGTTTCCAAGTATTTGATTTTTTTCCTTATTATTTCTGTTCCTGATTTCTACTTTGATGGCATTATGATGACAGAAGATGCTTTGCATTATTTCTATGTTTGGATTTTGTTAAGGCTTGCTTTGTGGCATAAAATGTGGTCTATTCTGGAGAATGTTCCATATGCATTAGAAAATAATGTATAATTTGTTGCTGCTGGATGGAGTGTTCTGTATATGTCTATGAGGTCGAGTTGTTTGATTGTTGCATTTAGATCTTCTGCATCTTTACTGAGTTTCTTTCTAAATGTTCTGTCCTTCATCACATGTATTATGTTGAAGTCACAGCTATTATTGTGGAACTATTTCTCTTTTTAATGCTATTAGAGTTTGTTTTATGTATTTTGAAGACCTGTAATTAGGTGTGTATATATTTATTTTGGTTATGACCTCCTGGTGTATTCACTCTTTAATAATTATATAGTGCCCATCCTTATCCTTTATGGTGGATTTTCTTCTAAAGTCTAATTTATCACAGATTAATATTGCCACTGTTGATCTTTTTTGGTTACTGTTTGCGTGGTATTTATATTTTCTCCATTCTTTGAGTTTTAGTTTGTGTATGTCTTTGTGTCTAACGTGTGTTTCTTGTAGACAGTATATAGATGGATCTTTTTTTTTTTTTTTTAATCCATTCTGCCACTCTATGTCTCTTCATTGATGCATTTAGGTCTTTTACATTCAGTGTAATTATTGATAGATATGCGTTTACTGCTGTCATTTTTGTTTTTTGTTTTTGTGGTATTGAATTTTTTGTGCTGAGTTCTTTTTGTTTATGTATTTTCTTTTCATTACTTTCACTACTGTTGAGTTTGTGTTTGTTGAGTTTTTGTTTTTCTCCTTCTTTTTTTTTTTTAATTTGTAGATTTGTTAGTGTCCTTTGTGGTTACCTTGAAATTTACCTTTATTTTTCTAAGTTTAAATCAGTGTTTTATTTCTTGATATCATCTTGACTTCTCTCCATATGGAAGTTCTATTGCTCTATGATTACACTATTTAGTCTATCTTTTTCTTTTTTTTGACATTGTCATTGTTTACATATTGATGTCTCTTTTTCCTTATTTTCAGTCTTTTCACTTTGTTTTATTTTTGAGAAGTCCCTGTCTAGGTTGGTATCTGGTTGATCTGTCCAGTGTCCTAGCCTTGGATTGTTGTCTGATACTGTTGGTTCTCTAACCAGAGGATGCCCTTTAATATTTCTTGTAATTTTGGTCTGGTTTTTACATATTCCCTTAATTTTTGTATATCTAGAAATGATATAATTTTGCCATTATATTTGAAAGATAATTTTTCTGGATATGTAATTCTTGGCTGGCAATTTTTTTCCTTCAAGGCTTTATATATATCATCCCATTGCCTTCTTTCCTGCATGGTTTCTGCTGAGTAATCAGAGCTTAGTCATATTGGTTCTCCTTTGTAGGTGACTTTTCCTTTATTCCTAGCTGCTCTCAGGATTCTTTTTCTTTGGTTTTGGCAATTTTGATTATGATATATCTTAGTGAATTTCTTTTGGGGTCTAACCTGTATGGGGTTCTTTGAGCTTCTTGGATAGATATCTTCTTGTCTTTCATGATATTAGGGAAGTTTTCTGTGAGAAAATCTTCAACAATTCTCTCCGTGTTTTCCATTATCCCCCTCTGTTCTGGAATTCTGATCACTTGTATGTTTTTCCTCTTGATAGAGTCCCACATAATTCTTAGGCTTTCCTCATTCTTTTTTTCTGATTTTAATTCAAACAAGTTGTTGTCAAAGGATTTATCTTCAGTCTCACTAATTCTGACTTCCATTTGTCTCAGTTCTTCTCCTATGACCTTTTATTCAGTTGTCTAATTCTGAAATTTTATTGTTAACCTTTTGGATTTCTAGTCGCTGTTGTATGGTTTCTAGTAACCTATTTATTCTGTTGTTTTGTTCTTGTATAGTTTTCCTGACTTCTATTGCTTTGTCTGTTTTCCTTGGTTTTTGTCTGTGTTTTCCCTGATCTCCATCTTGATCTCTTAGAGAGCTTTGTATATTTGTCTTTTGAATTCTATACCAGGTAGTTCCATTGTTTTATCTTCCTCCAGAAGATTTTCTGGTTCTTTATTTTGGTCGCTTGCTGGAACCATCTTGTCTTTGCTTCTTTATGTGATTTGATATTGACCTTTGTCTCCAAGGCATCAAGCAGTTATTATATTTATTTATCTATTGTATGTTTGTTTACTACATCCTGAATTTTTGTTTTGTTTTGTTTTGCTATATCCAAGTAGCCTGGGTGTGTGTGCTACTCTGATAGTTAATCTGGCCACATTGAAGCCCTCACCTGTCTGCAGGAGGGTGGAGTAGTCTACTAAGCATGTGAACCTGGGACTCTGTTCAGTATTCTTATGGTGCTGCTGAGGATGTAGATGGTGTTTTCTGTGAGGTGATGTATCTGTGCTGCTAGTCACCTGTACATGGGTATGGGTCTGTTCTCCGTGGTCTTTGTGTTGGGTGTTGTATGTATGCTCTGCTGCCTGCCTGATAGTGGGAGCAAGGATGCCTGGGTCATTAGTCACTTTGTGGTGCAGAGACTCCCACCTACAGTCCCGGTTGGACAAGGCTACATAGGGGTGTTCAGAGCAGGCGTAGGTCTCTGTTTTCAGTGGAGGACAATGTGGGGGTGAGGCAGGGGGTTGTTGGTTGTTCTCAGTGCCTGGATGGAGAGTATGCCCCTGCCACTAGTGTGTAGTGCAGCTAGTCCTTGGGCTCCTGGAGCAGTTAGCTGGAGGTATTGAGGGGCCACTGGTTCTCAGGCCTCCATCGTGGACAGCTGAATGGAGTAGGTGATATCACTGGCCCTCAGGCCCCTAGTGTGGGTGGTTGAAGCCCCTTCATAGAGGGTGGGGCAGTGGTTAATGCCACAGATCTACAGCTACTGCTTAATTGCTGAAAAAAGGCTTCAGTTTGGGAGCCTGACTGGCTTAACCTAAAGAAGACATGCTGTGGCAGCTCAGTCAGAAATGCACTGGTACAGGTGATTACAGAGGGTGAAGTGTGCAGCAAATCCATGGGCACTCTGCTCCAGTGGCTGGATGTAGGGGTGAGGCAGTGTCCAATGCCACTGATCTGCAGCTTCCACTAGGCTGCTGCCGGTGAAAATGGGCTTCAGATGGAAACCCTGCCCACTTTGTCCTAATGAAGATGTGCTGTGCTGGGTCGATCAGCAAAGCACTGGTGAGGATGATCAGCAAGGCTGGAGGGTGCTGCAAGACCATGGATCCCCTGTGACAGTGGTTGGGTGAAGGGGAGACCTCTTCCATAACAGGGCTGTGAGTTCCTGGCTTAGGGAGCGTGGCTGTGTTGAATGCTGCCAGACTTGTGTCAGAGAGAGAAGGGGGATGGATGAAGGGGTGGGAATGCTTCTCAGCCTGTGGAGCTCTAGTAGGATGGGGATTGTGGAACTCGTGATGGGTTGGTAGTGTGCACTTGACTTTTGCAGGTCTGATATCACTCCAGTTTGATTCCGGAGCTGCATGCAGAGTCACTCTTGCTTAGCTGCACCAAATGGGGTGAGTTTTGGCTTGGGATGCTGCTTCTTGTCTCAATATGTCAGTGCTGTGCAGGTTTGGCTAGCAGCATGCTGACAATCCAGTGATCCGTAATTTTCCTTTTCCACTGTTTTTGAATTTTCTCTCCTTCCACCTGTCTCTCAGTCCAATTCTTCAGCTTTGCCTTTGATGCTTAGCGTTCGAGATTATCATACATACCTGATTTACTTGATTTTTGGGGTCTTTGTTGTAAGAAGGATGACACAAAGCATTTGACTATTCTGCCATCTTGGTCCCTTCTCTTAAGTGTCAGTTCTTAATTAACCATATTGTTTTTCTGACAGTGGGGGAAGTAGCACACTGAAGGAATGCATGAGGATTCTTTCTGGGTCAGTGAGCAAGGTCCTTCTGATGATGATTTTTAAATACTGGAAAAATGTTTCCTAAATTTTTGTGCTACTTATGATAAAACATTTAAAGACAACATACTTTTATTTATTTATTTTATTGTGCTTTAGATGAAGGTTTACAGAATAAATTAGCTTCTCATTAAATAATACACATATTGTTTTGTGATATTGGTTGCCAACCCCATGACAAGTCAACACTCTCCCCTTCTC
>NW_004444386.1:24501-42943 GCF_000243295.1 Trichechus manatus latirostris | reverse complement strand
TGAATTTTAATAAATTTATGTCTTTATTTCTAAGCTGTGTCTCTTGTAGACAGCATATTGATGGGTCCAGTTTTTTTAACCATTCTATCACTCTTTGTCTCTTTATGGGTGCATTTAAGCCACTTACTTTCAGTAGGATTATTGAGTTTCTTCCTGTCATTTTGAAGTACTTTTTTTTGGGGGGAGGGGTACTGATGTTTTCATTGTTCCTCTTACTCTGCTGTGCTGAATTCCTTGTGTTTATGAATTTTTGTTTGTTTGTTTCTTTCATTTTTGTAGATTTTGTGTTTACTGAGCCTTTATGTTTTTCTTCTTTATTTTTATTTTGATGAGTAGGTGTGTTAAGTTTCTTTGTGGTTACTCTGAAATTCACCCCATCTTCCTAAGTTTGAACAAGTCTTTTATTACTTGATATCACCTTAACTTCCTCTCCATTTGAAAGTTCTATACCTACACCATTTATTCCCTCTTTTATTGTTCTGATGTTGTTGTCATTTACAAAATGATATCTCTGGTTCTGTGATGGTTAAGACTGTATCTCAACTTGGCTAGGCCATGAATCTCAGTGTTTTGGCAGTTGTATAATGTTGTGATCATTTCCCTGTTGAAAGTTGGTAGTAATCATCCCATGATGGAATCTGCTGAGTGGTACAGGCTAGGGAGGGGCTTGTGACAGCTCACTGCCCCCTCAGCCTTCATTTTTCTGCCCTCTGCCAGCTACTTCCTTCCTGCTCACCCTCCAATGTTTTTGGCTTGTTCCAGACCCAGCAGCTGCCTCTTGTCATCTAATCTCCAGTTCTTGGGACTTGAGCTAGCAGCTTACCTGTCGATCTTGGGATTCATCAATCTTCACAGTCTGCGAGCAAAAGTCCTGTTCCCCAACCTGCTGATCTTGGGTTCACCAGCCCTTGCAGCTACATGAATCATGAGAAACCTAGCGGTCTTGTCTGCTGATCTTGGAATTTGCTGACCATCACAGCCTGTGAGCAGGAGCTCTGCTCTCCGACCTGCCTATCTTGGGTTCACCAGCTTCTGTGGCTGCATGAATTGGGAGAGGCCTCTACCCTAATCCATGGACTTGGGATTCTAGCCTCTACAATCATGTGAGCTGTTTCCTTGATATGAATCTCTGTCTATATATATTTATACGCTTTACTGGTTTTGCATCTCTAGAGAACCCAGCCTAAGACAGATTCCCTATTGTAAATCTTTAGTTTTGTTTTATCCTTGAGAGTTCATTACCAAGGTTGGTATCCAGCTGATGCAGTCTTGCATCCTAGATTCAGTCTATTGCGTGATATTGTTGGTTCTCTAACTGAAGGACTCCATTTAATAATTCTTGTAAGTTTGGTTTGGTTTTTACATATTCCCTTAATTTCTGTTCATCTGGAAATGTCCTACTTTCACTGTCATATTTAAGCAAGAGTTTTGCAGGATACATTATTCTTGGTTGACAATTTTTTTCTTTTAAGGTTTTATATATGTCATCCCATTGCCTTCTTGCCTGCATGGTTTCTGCTGAATGATTAGAGCTTAGACTTACTGTTTCCCCTCTGTATGTGACTTTTTGTTTTTCTTGAGGTGATCTCAGGATTCTCTCTTGTTTTTGGTTTTGATTATGATATGTCTTGGTGATTTTCTTTTTGGGTCTATCCTATATAGGGTTCATTGAGCTTCTTGAATGGTCACCTTTTCATCTTTCATGATACTAGGGAAGTTTTCTGTTAGAAAATCTTCAATGATCCTCTCTGTGTTTTCTGTTTTCTCTTTCTGTTCAGGAATTCCAATCATATGCAAATTTTTGCTTTGATTGTATCCCACATCGTTCTCATGGTTTCTTCATTCTTTTCTGATTTTTCCTCAAAGTGGTATCCAAGGATTTGTCTTCAATTCCGCTGATTCTGTCTTCTATTGTTTCTAATTTGTTCCTAAAACCTTCTTTGGCAATGTCCATTTCTGAAATCTTGTTGTTTATCTTTTGAATTTCTAATTGTTGTTTTTGTATGATTTTTAGTTGTTTTTTTATTTTGATATTTTGTTCCTGTATTATTTTCCTGAATTCTTCCATTGCTTTGTCTTTTCCATGATTTTTTCTGTCTTTTCCCTGATGTTGTGTATTTTTTCCTTATTTTGTGTGCATTTTCCTTCATCTGTTGGAGAACCCTGAATATTACAGTTTTGAATTCCCTATCAGGTAGTTTCAGTGCCTTTTCTTCTACCAGAACATCATGTGGTGTTTTATTTTGGATGCTTTCTGGAGCCATCCTGTCCTGTTTGGGTTTAATGTTTTTATATTGTCTGCTGTCTTCAGGACATTCAGGAATTATTTTCTTCATTTATTGATTGTAGATTTGTTTGTTTTGTCCTGCTTTTTTATTTTATTCTGTTATTTATGCACATGTAGGCTGGACATTCTTTGTTATTTGCTTGTCTGTGGGCATGATACTTCTCACCACCTTGTCCAGGTGGGCAGGGCCAGTCACTCAGCTATGGTGCAGCAGAGCAGGTCCAGCGGGGGTGGAGGAGCAGGGATGGGTAGTTTGAAGCACAAACTGGGGCTGATGAGGTGGGACCAAGGGAAAGGGCAGGGCAGGGTCCAGGGGACCCCACTGGTGCCACTCAGGGCCACAGCACTTGGCACACTCTGAAGATAAGCAGGAGAGAAAGGATAGGAAGTGTTGTTCAGAGCTGATTGGATGGGTGAAAGAAGAGAAAGAAGACAGAAACAAAAACAAAAAAAATTAAAAATGAAGGAAAAAAGAAAAAAGGAAATAAAATGACATCATGATAATATTCGGTGGGTGAGGGCATGGCAGACTGGGATGCCTTATGCTGGCAGGTCTTTAGCCAAGTGTGTGGCTCAGCCTGTTTAGAAGCATCATGAGTGGAGCACAGGCCTAAGTGGGCAGAAGAAAGTAAAGTAAAGCAAGGAATGAGAGAGAAGAAACAAAAAACAATAAATAAAGAATTAATTAAAAATAACAAAAAAAATATGGTGGCGGAGAAGCTGGCCATTGGAGGTGGGGGGCAATGAATTGGGATGGCAGCTAGCTGATGTCTCTCTAGGTAGCACGCACAGCCTGTGAGGAAGGGGCTGAGGCAGCACAAGGTCTAGGTGGGAGGGAGAAGGAAAATGGTGAAGGGGAATGATAAACAAAAAAAATTAAAACTATGACACTGATGGAGCTGGCCTGTGGGGGTGACACAGACCTGGGGAGGCCATATGCCAGAGGCTCCAGTCTAGCAGTATAGCATAGCCAGCCAAGAAAGGGGGGGGGAGTGCACAGGACTAGGTGAGATGGAGAAAGGAAAGAAAGGGAGAGAGAAGAAACAACAACAACAACAAAAAAAAAAAGAAAAACAAATGGAAAATAAATAAATAAAATGGCATTGAGGGAGCTGGTTAGTGATGGCAGCACAGACCTAGGGGGGCTGTAAGCTGTGACTCTCCAGCTGAGCAGTGCAGCACAGTTCCTCAAGAAAGGGAGGGGGTAGTGCACAAGGTTTGGTGGGCCAGAGAAAGGAAAGGAGAGAGAGAAAGAAGAAAGAGAAAAGAAAAAAGCAAACAAACTAAAAGAATCACAGCCTGTCAAGAACGGGAGAGGTGGCACATGGGGCTAGCTGGACAGGAGAAAGGAAAGGAAGGAAGGGAGAGAGAGAGAAGCAGGAATTTTTTTTTTTTTTAATCCAAAAAAATTAACACAATATGGTGCTGAAGGGGCTGGCTGGTGGGGTGGGTCAGGCTCTGGTGGCAGTGAGCTAGTGTCTCTTTGGTTGAGTGACCTTGGACCATTGGAAAGCAGTGGAGGCCGAGTAGAGGGGAGAAGTGTGGGGGGTGGAAAAGGGTGTATCCCTGGTTACCAGGGGCTCTGTCTCCTGTTGATAGCTCCATGAAGTTGCCTTCCTATACTTCCTGCCTGCAGTTTGGTGGCTGAGGTTCAAGATGGAACCTGGGGGCCATTGAGCTGGTATCTCTCTAGTGGAGTGACCATGGCCCATTGTAAAGCAGCAGAGGCCTTGTACAGGGAAGAAGAGGGGGTGGGTGGGAAAACTTGTATACCTAGTTACAGGGTACTCTGTCTTCTGTTGGGAGATCCATGAAGTTGCCTTCCTGTACTCTCTGTCTGCGTTCCTTGGTGACTGTAGTCCAAGATGGCAAATCCGTGCCATGTTAGCTGGTTGGGGACTTCCACTCTGCAACTCTCCTCCTTCTCTCTTCTCTGTCAGTTTCTTATTCCATTCAATGCGGGATCAAGTTCTTAATTCCTTCATTTGGTGCTGAGGGCTCCAGGATTGATGTTTGTATCTGTTTTACTTAGTTTTTGGGTCTTTGCTGCAAAAGGATGGCATGGTGCTTCTATCTATAGCACCGTATTGGCTCTGCCCAAGACAATATACTTTTAAGCTTAATCTGCCTTGTTAGTCTTTTCTCCATCACTTTCTTAGACAGAGGTCACCACACTTTTCCTGTAAAAGGTCAGATAGTAAATAGTTTAGACTTCGTGGGTCACGAAGTCTCTGTCACAACTATTCAACTCTGCCATTGCAGCATGAAAGCAGCCAGACATCAGACAGAAATAAATGGGCCTGGCTGTGTGCCAATAAAACTTTATTGAAAACAAATGGTACGGCAGATTTGGTACATAAGCCATAGTGTGCTGATCCTTGATCTAGACCAGATCAGCAAACTTTTTCTGTAGAGAGTCAGGAAGTAAATATGTTACATTTTGCAGGCCACATAAGGCCTATATCACGTGTTCTTTGTTGTTGTTTTTTTTATAACCCTCTGAAATTGTAAAACCCTTTCTTAGTTTGCAGACCAGATTTGATCCACTGGTTTAACTGGGCAGTGCTTGGTGTAGACAATCATCAAACTAATAAGCCAAGCCTTGATTTATAGCATTTGCCTATTTTTCTGGTGTATATATTCCTTTGGCTGATTTTAAGTTATAATGGGATGTTATTTAAACCAGAGATGGGAAGAGATGTGCAGAAGTATGGATAACCTCAAGAGCATAGAAAATTGTCAAATGTAGTAAAATCATTAGGAAACAATGGACTTTTAGTATTTATTACCTTTGTTTTTTTAAAAAAAATAATTTGTTTAAGCATAAGATTGTATAATTTAGGTTTTTTTTGTTTTTTGTTTTTTTTGGTGCTGGCTGCATTTAAGCACCAGCTCATAACAATTCCTGAGAATTGAAGCTTTGACTGCTGTGAGTCTATGTGAGCCAGCTCCAATACATCCTTGTCAATGTTCCTATTTTATAGAATAAACAAACTGAGACCAAGAAGGCTTAACTAGCTAAAACATGACACACCTGCTTGGTGACTGTCCTCTCTCCTTTACTTGGCAGAGATGTTGCAGAAGGTGGTCTGACTGGTGCGTAGATTGTTACCCGCAACCATGATGCCCGAGGACCCAGGACTACATCAGGTGGGGGATGTGCTGGGATAGAGTAAGGGGAAGAGAACATGAGGGCAGAGGTCTCTGAGGCCCCAAGAGCTGAGACGTAGATCCAAAGAGAGGTCAGAAAAATGAGGGGAAATTAAAGTAGCTCTCATTATGTTTGGACAGGTAGATGGCAGGTGTTCTGGGGATATTTCAAAAATGGAAGCACATCCATTGTGAGACAGTGACTCCCCAGCACATGTTGGCAGATACTGGGTAGGTGATTGCCTGTAAAGCACATCCCAAGGATCTGAGCCTGGTAAGAGCTAAACTATCTCTACTACTACTAATACTAATTACTATTAAGTAGGGAGAGAATGGGAGGCTGGGAGCAAAGTGCAAGGTACATGTTCCACTGAGAGAGGAGGCTGCAGTTCCCAATGAGAATCTCATCCCTGAAATGTCAAAGGACCAAAGCCAGGGGTTCATTTACTTGGAAGAACAAACAAGCCGCCTAGTATACAAATGAAGGATTAGCGTGTGTGCATACATAAATTAGCAGGCCTGTTTTTCCATTCCAGCTCCAAGCGGAGAGCACCTGCTGTGTGTGGCAGCAGCATTCATTATGGCTGCAAGCTTTCCACCCACAACACTGCTTGGTTACAACAACATCAAGAAACTTGGCATGATGAACAGGAGTGAATGCCAGACAAAACCAGACACGTTGTATCTCCTACTCCTTCATGTTCCTCTTTGTTCATTCTGGTTCTCTGACAAACTACAGCTGAAAGGAACGAATCCCTAGCAAATCCCACAAAACAATTGTGTGTGGAGAGGAGGCTCCTCTACTCAGTAGCCTGGAGGAATGTCACTCCAGGGGTGAAGAGTTCAGTAAGAAGTAGCAGGAGGCCCTGATGAGAAATAGACTGCTTCAGTGAAACAATAAGCTATTATTATTCTTCACTGAAACTGTAATCTGTTATTATTCCAAACTGTGATTAGGGAGGCTGTTTTGTTGTCCAGTTTTGGCAACATTTTTGACCCAGGGAGAAGAAGTGAGCTGAAAGGAGAGGGAGAAATGGTGATAATAGAGAGGAAAAATGAAGAAACAATAATGATGCCATGGGCAAGAGCTGAGACACTTGACATGTGTAGGTCGGTTATTGGCTTTAAAGAAAGACACACGTGAGCTCTTGGTCAATATGTTTTCTGGGGAGCGGAGAGTGGGTACTTGAAAGCTGGAAGCAGGTTTCCTCTCATTGCCAATGACCTTAAGTAATGCTAATGTAATCTTAGGAGACTAAAGCTTTCCTAGAAAAAGAAAACAACAGCAACAAAAGCTAATTTTTGTAAGCAATCCAGAAATTAAACAGAGACTTAGCCTTTCTCTAAAGCCTTATAATAGAACTAATTACAAGGTGGAGGTGGCAGAATGATATTGATTCAGAGTAAAATTTTATCAAAGCAAGCTTGTAGAATAAACCAAGAGATGGGGACTCTCTGCCTAAATGTGTTGGCCTTGGACTCTCTAAACCAGTTGCCCTCTAGTCAACTTTGACTTATGGCAACCCATGTATTGCAGAGTAGAACTGTGCTAAATAGGGTTTTAAATGGTTGATTTTTCCGAAGTAGTTCACCAAGCCTTTTTGGATACCAGTCAAGCACTTTAACCATTTACACCACCCAGGGACTCCTGGGACCCTCTATTGTTGTGTGCCATTGAGTCAATTCCAACTCACAGGACCCTCTACCTCCCTACAAGAGAAGCCTAGGTGGTGCAGTGGTTAAGCACTCGGTTGCTAACCTAAAGTTCAGCAGTTTGAACCTACCAGCCACTCCATGGGAGAAAGATGTGGCAGTCTGCTTCCATAAAGATTACAACCTCAGAAACCCTATGGGAAAGTTCCACTCTGTTCTATAGGGTCACTGTGAGTTAGAATCAACTCGGCGGCATTGGATAAGTAAAACTTCCCTATAAAACCTCTCCAGCATTCACAACTGTCTGCCCCATCTCAGAGTCTGGTAATTAAACCAAGACTCTGGCAAATGTCCTATCAGTCTCCAGAGTTTTTTTTTTTTTTTTTTTTTTTTCAAATGTGATCAGCTACTAAGACCTTCAAATCTACTACCTGCATTTTATTCACATCTGTTGCCTTTGACTCAACCAGATTGTCACTCCCCTCTCAAGTACTCATTGCTTCTCAAATGGGTTGTTGCTGATCTCCCTGCCACAATGCCCACTCCTCCTCAATCTATCATCCCCTTTGTTGCCAGAGTGATCTCCTGTGTACATTTGATCATTTACTTGTTATGCTTTCATATAAATTTAAACTCCTTGGTATAGTTTACAAGGCTCTTCATTATCTGGTTTCTGCCTGTATGCATCCCCTGTCTCACTCCCTCAGTTCTCCTTCCCCACAAGGGTGCATTTCAGGAATGCTGAATTGTCTGTAGATTCCTGTGCCTTTGCACCTGTAATGTGTTTTGTCTGGATGAATTGCCCTTTCTTTGTTTTTCTCTCTGATCTTGGATTGGATGTCTGATCATTAGAGATCAACACCAACAGTGTTTTCACCAGCCCACCCTATCTAACTCAAGCCCAGATTCTTATTGCAGGCCATGCCTTCTTTAAAAAAAAAAAAAATGTAGTTCCTCAATACACATGATTCCTATCTTTAAGATTCTTGTAGATGATGTTTTCCTGGAGAGAAGTTAAGAAAACTCTCAAGAAGGAAACAAGTAAATTCTTAAGAGAGAAATTTCTTAACAGTGAATTTCTTAAGGGAGTGAAAAGAGAAGTTTTCATTTCTTAAAGAAGGGATATGAATGATCTTGTCTTTGGGTTATCCAATTCTGGTGAAGCATTCCTGTTCAGCTACCCAAACGCCACCATTATAAACCCCTAGAATAGAGGTCCAGAGAGGAGAAAACAGGCAAAGTCACCAGATGGAGTAAGGCTGCAGAGGCACATGAAGGAAGACAGGCTTAAGCTCTATAGGCTGTTCCTCGGCTCAGCTGCTCTCAAAGGAATAAGACTTTTTTTTTTTCATCTGCCCTAGGTCTGGTCAACAGTGGAGATATCTCTCTTCCTGGGAAGGTATGTGTGCTGATTTGTGTGTTGTACATCGTAATGAGACAGAGGCATGGACAAGTGTTTCATATACTCTTTTTTTCTCATCAAAGGCATTGCATCAAACAAAAGCTAGAGATTTCCGGAGCTGCTCCCAGACCTCAGCCTGAAGAAGGGTGGCATCAACCACCAGAATAGTCCTTGTCGCCAGAGTGGTGGGGTGTGCATGATGAGAGGGGCCTGTAAACCCCAGCCGAGTCCCTGTGAAAAGTTCTCCAAGAAGCCAAGGGTGAAGGGATATTCTGTCTCATTTTCCTTCAGGGCAAGATTCCAAGGTGAAGTTCAGTTACAAAACCTACTGAGGTTTGAAATCCCATCACAACTCTCTTTGACTACATTTGGGCTACAAAAGGACAAATCATAAACAAAAGAGACCTTATAAGGATTTTCATTTTTCATGCATTCAACCTCAATGTCTTTAGAGGAGGAAGTTCAGCTCTTTGGAGGGGTCACTTCCTTTCCAACAATGGTTTGTGTCTAGAATTCCACACTTATCTATTGAGAAGAAAAATCCTTGAATGGCTGTGTTAGGGTGTTCAGGAACTTTCAGAGATTTTTCCTGATGATCCCTCACACAGCACCAATGTCATTTCTTCACATTGTTGACTTTTTAAATGCCTAAGCACAGTATCATAGGACCCATAAATATCAGCTCTGGAAGGGAAAGGTGTAGTTTGATCTTTACATTATCTATACCAGGAGACTAGCAATCAGGGACAAGAGGCAACATCCTCTAAGTTGGTGAGTGAGTGACAGAGCCAGGTCTAAAGGCAGCCTCCCCAACACGCCCAGGCCATTTCTTTTTCACTGCCCACCACCACCTCCAGCACGTTTTATTCACTGTCATGAGTAAGAAGGAGGAGCAGCAGGTGCTTTCTTCAGGTATAAATCTTGAGGACTGGATGCATTCAGATTCCTCAGAACTTACGCATTTTTCACTTAATAAATGTTCAGAAATTTCCTGCAGATTGGCTGAGTAATTAAGCCACATAATTAAACACACTCAGGTGATTAAACAACATAATTAATTATGATGGTGTTATTGAAATCCCACCCCCTTCCCAGAATTCCTATATCCCTCAATAATAAAGGGGCTGCTGGTCTCTGTACTCTGGAAGACATAAACTAATGTAGCCACTGTGTGAAATATACTGCAAACAGTACATATGCACTGTAATTAGTGTAGAAAGACCCTCTTTTGCCTTTGGGTCTTTTAGCCCCCTCATTTTGAACTTTTCTTGGGTCCTTCTTTTCCATCTTACCCTCATTCCTTCACCCTCTCTTCCAGGATTAGAGCATCAGGGCATCTCCTGGCTGCACTGGGCTCTCACCAGTGTGCCCTCAAGTAAGTTCATTCTCTCTGACCCCCTTGCCTCTGCCCCTGGTCCCCTTGGTCGCAATCCAATTAGCCTGTTCCCTGGTCTCTGAATCTCTCACTTCCCCTGGCATATTTCTTGCCATGAGTATGTATGTATGAACTTGAAATTATGGAACTAACCACCACACCTCAACAAAACACAACAAAGCCAAAGCATATCTTAACAGGATCTTGTAATACTTACTAAAATAAATAAATAGTAAAGTAGAAGTATTTTGGGTACCTTAGGGGACTTGTTGGAGAGGCAGTCCTGATGAAAGGCCTTCCTGAGTTCCTCAGAACTCACACTCTGGGTCAGCTCTACTCTTCCTCTGGGTCAGCCCATCCTCCAGCTCTTGCCTAAGGGCACCTAGGTGCCAATGGAAAGAAGAAAACTGTTGGGAAGGTTCAAAAGGTGGCAATTTACAAAATCGTACCATAATTCTCATCTTTAGCTGCACATTAGAATTACCTGGAGGATTTAAACAATTCCAAAGATAGACGAGAACCCAGGACAATTAAATGAAAAAACTTGGTGTGAGACCAAAAAGTCAGTATTTTTAAAGGTTTCCTATGTGATTCCAACGTATAGCAAAGCTGGGAACTAATGTTTGAAATCCAAAAATTGTAAGAGAGCAAAAGAAATACCAATAATGCAATTGCTATGCACTGAATACTGGGCCCTGTGCAAAGCACTTTATTTAAATTTTTATTAAAAAGTATTATTTTATGTAGTCTTCTTAAGAGCACTATTGCAATTGGCAATAATATCCTCATTTTAGAGACAAGGACATGAGTATCAAAAAGATTAAGAAATGTAACCGATGGTACGTAATTCACAAGAGGTAGCACTCAGTAAACAGCTACAACCACAACAGTAACAATAACTAGTGAGTCTATCTGATTACAGAGGTTGCAATCTTGACTTCATTGTTCTTCCCATGGTACCTCTCCCTTCCTGTCAGTCTATTGCTGGTGAGGAATCGCTAAAGTATAGAACTTTCCACAGTGGAAGGAAGCAGGTTGATAAAACTACCCAGCTGAGAACACGTGCTACAATTCATGAAAAAGAAAGGATGACTCAGAGGCTAGAACACAGAGCCCAAAGGGCAGAGCAGAGAACTATGGAGGACCGTTCCCAAGTTTGGGACCTAATCAGGGAACTCCCCCTGGAGTTTATCTGGCTGGATGAAAAACTGATTTGATCTGTTAACTCCTATTTGCCTTCCATTCCTCCCCCCCACCCCTTTGGATGGACTGGAATGTCCATGACTGTTATTCTGTCTCTGTTCCCACCATTGTATATTAGGAGTATTCAGGAGAGACAACTTAACTCCTTAGTTCCACACATCCACAGATAGAGAGAAATTGTTCCTAGGAGCTGAACTCAATGGATTACAGTCAGGACCCTCATTCATTCCTGACTTAGATGATGAGATTTTGGACTTTTGAGCTATTGAGGTTTAGAAGACGTTTTAGACTTTAATGCTAAAATGGGATGGGATACTTGGGAACACTGGGAAGTTGTTAATCTATTTTGTTTATGAAATGGATATGAATTTTGGGGGTCATAGAGAAAAATGTAGTAGTAGAATTCTAAGATGTCCCGTATAGTCTCTTCCCCTTGGTGTTCCCTCTGTGATTATGTTCTATCGCATGGCAAAAAGGCTCACGTGAGCCTTTTAAAAGCATAGCATTTTGTCCAGTGAGGGAGGCTCTCTGTTGCTGAGATGGAGGGGGACACAGGGCAAGGACCTGAGAGTGGCCTCTGGGAGCTGAAGTAGTCCCCATCTGACAATTATAATGACTAAATAAATATAGCAAAACGTATATTAACACTTATTTGTTAAGTCATTTTGGCAGGTATACAAGAAAACTGAAAGTTAATGGTGGTGCAGGAATATTAAGAAGAAAAAAAATCTGGAAACTCAATCTTACCCTAAGCAAAAGGTAACTCTAGAGGGATTTGAAGCTGGTGGTGAACTGAAGCTAACCAGAAACACAACAAATCCCAAACCTAGATTAACTTCTACGCATTATGGTAACTTCTCCACATTAACAGTGTAATAGAAGAGACATAATTATTTCTAGGCATAACTACTATTTACCTCAGGGTCCTCTGTTCTATACATGCAGTTGGTCTTTAAATTACATTCTAAGAAATACTGCAAAATTCCACACGAATGTCAGGTATTTTTATTATGAGCTAAGAGAATTCAGGCATTTTTTTTTTTCATTTAGTAATTTGCCTTCTAATATTAACACATATAGTGAGATGATATTTAATGTTTTCCAAAAAAAGAGGCAATTACAGAACTCAAAATTATTATTATTTAGCTTTGCTCTTAGTATTAACAAGTTTAACATAAAAAGTGCTCTTTTTCCCTCTAGCTGAACATATTTATGTAACAATGTTCAATGTTTCAAAGAGTCCGATACTTCTTCTCAGTCTCATTTAAGAACAAGGAAAAGGGGACCAAATATAGACACTTGCAGTACTACCTGAAGTTAATTCAACCCTAACAAATGCCACCAGGTATGGTTAAACTCATATTTCTGTTTTATTTTTTTCATGAACTTTGCCCATGTGTTCCTCCAAATAACTGCCTATTTTTTACCAGCCTTTTCACCAAATGTAGGTGAACTTTACAAAGTTTCCAGTCCATTGAGGCTGGCCCTTGGCATCTCCTAGCACAGCCCCAGCATGGCTGCGGCAAGCACAGGAAACTCTCAGAACCTCCTTGGAAAAGCTGTCTGAAGAGGTCCTATGCTTTATTCTAAGCAGTGAGATTGCATTAAAATGCTTCACATTTGTGAGGGCAAAAACAAGGCACAGAGGAGCAAGGGAAAAATGGGCAGTTGTCTTGGAGGGGGAAGGGTTGAGTACCTTGAAAATGGATTTTTTATTTTTATTTTTTTTAATTTTATACCCATGGACATGGAGAACCAGTCACTGTCATATCCATTTAGGGATTTCTCACCTTGTCCTGTTGGATACATCTCCATTATACAGCCCACTCAATCCCCTTTCAACACATACATAAAATAAAAATACAGATACTCCCTGAAAAATATAGATAATGGCTTCCATAGCTTGGATGCTAGATCAACCCTCCTTACCCTGACCTAAAGCTATGATTTCCTTGAAACTCTGAACAACGTCTTTATAGAAGTTTAGATTGGTGACTCTCAACTTGGATATAAAGCAATTTTCTATCATCTTTTATACCACACAGAAAAGGCTGGATGCTGTGTCTTATCCATCAACTTAGATGGTTTCTTTGTCCAGCTGGGTAGATGAACAGTGGTTGCCATCAACCTGGTGTGCAGGAAACACAGAAACCTAGTGACTACTCTGAATAGTAAGACAGGCTCTATCACTCTTTAGCTTTTTCTCTACTTTGTTCAAATCTCTAATCTATACTACATCACATTTATTTACCTGACTGTACAGCTACTTAGAATGCGATCTTAAAAAATCAATTTCAATGCATTTCTGACTTTGTATCATCGGTACTTAGGTGCCAGAGTGGACCTGCAGTGATTAATTGATGATGTTCCCGTCTACTTTGGGGAGCTTATGGGAGATACTTAATGGTGTCACACACAATGTGTTACGGCAGTACTCAAGAAGGGTGGACAGTAATTTTTTGCTCAGACATCAGCCAGAAGTATTCTTCCTATAAAAGAGTTCCTTATAATTCTCATCCCTACTCAAATATCCCTTATTGCTGCAGAGACTCAACATAGAGCACCAAATTTTCAGAACTGGAGAGAGAAATAAAGAGCCAAGCGGGCAATCAGAAGACAGTTCCAGCACCATAAAAAAGGAAAGCAGCTAACATTTTTTTAAGCATGATGAAAGACTCAAGTCTCCAAAAGAATCACTGGATAAGAGAAATGATTTGAAAATAAACTTTGAGCACTTGCATATGCAAAGATCAGGAACTTTCTTCAGAGAGCAATGACATTTCTAAATCATGGATCTTTTTCTTTAAATGAGTTGGGATAAACCAGAAAGCTGCACACAGAGGAGGATCAGCAGTACTCACTGACTCATTAAAAAGAGTGATTTCATTCAAGAACACCATTCTAGGGAAAAAAGCTTCTCTTTCTTCCGCCAACCTCCCCAGTTTTTCTCTTCATTCCTTGATCCACTACTCCTTTTAGCAAAGTTATAACTGTTTTGGTTGGTCAGAATCCAGACCATTCATTGGGCCTCTTTTAGAGACGTGGAGGTTTACTGTGTCACATGACAGGAACTGAGCTCTGCACTTTCTCTCTTCACATCTGGTGCTCAGGTATAAAGGGCACTTTTGTCATTTCTGAATCCCTGGGTGGTGCAAATGTTTAAGCACACAAATGTTAACCGAAAAGTTGGCAGTTCAAGTCCAACCAGAGCACTTCAAAAGAAAAGCCTGGTGATCTACTTCAGAAAAGTCAGTCAATGAAAACCGTATGGTGCACATTTCTACTCTGACACACATGAGGTCGCTATGAGCAAGAATCGACTTGATGGCAAGTGGTTTGGGTTGGTTTTGTGCTTTCCATTGCCTCTTGATAAGATTGTCTGGGAAGGGTCTCCTAACTGATGGGGAAAGAACTTTCAGCTTTATCTGATCTGTCTGCAATTGGTAAGTAAACCAAGCCAGTCAGGCTCTCTCTGTGAGCACTGACTTGTTCATTTGTTACTGTTCTCACAGTCCACCTCTGGCATTCATGAGCATTCTGGTTTATGGATTTAGATTTTGGGAGGAAGTAGAAAACCCCATTTGAACCTAAGACCTACAATACTTAACACAGATTACTAGACTCCTCAAAACTATTCCCCTCATCTTCGTTCTTACTGTCAGAGTCTGCCTCCTATCATGGATGCTGATAATGACAGTTACTCTCTTTCTCAGCTTCCTTGCAGTTAAAGGTAGCCATGGTTCCAGTTGTGGTCAATGGGACACAAGGAGAAGTCTTTACAAGGTTTTTGAAAACCATATTTCTCCTAAGTAGAAATAAAGAGATTCTTAAAGAAAGCTCTTATCCTTTGTGCTTCTTAGGCTTTAGTCTTTGCGCACAGTAGTTAGAATATAATGTTTGGAAGTAAAACAGTTCTTTCACAACCACGAAGGAACATATCTCAAATTGAAAGCCAACACGGTGAGTATCATGACAGAAGCAAGGAGGAAAGTGCCTTGGTCCTTGAAAACAGCTTTGAGCCTTTGCATCAACCCAAGTATAGCCTAAGTCTTTATAACTTGTTATGTAGAAACTAGAAGTATATATAGAATCTAAAGAAACATATTTATGGTTTATTGTAGATGTTTGTGAATGAGATAACTATATCATATTATACATAAAATTATCTTATATATAATATTTTAGTGATATATTTATATATTTTTATTAAAATATTTATTTGTATATATTTGTATTAATATATATTTTATATATTGTGTTTTAGTGATTATAAATAAATACTTCTGTTTTCTTCATAAACTTCTGAGTTAAAAGCTCCATAAGACCACATTAAACTTAAATATAGATATTAATGAGGCAGCTAGTGTGACGGTTAAATGCAAGGTCTCAGGAGGCCAACCATCTAGGTTTATAGTACTGGTTTAACATTTTACTAAGTATATAATCTTGGGGGAAGCTACACAGACCCAATTGGTCTCAGTTTTCTCATCTGTAAATGGGATGATGACCATAGTATCCATCTCATAGAACAGTGACGGTTATTATAATCTCCCTTAGGACAGTTCCTGAAATGTATTTAAGTGCTGAGTGAATTTTCTCATATAATTTCTGGTATATTTCATCTGGTTTTGCCCCAGTAATCAAATCAAGATGAGACACTGGCAAGAAGTGTTAGTAGAATGCATATATTCTAAAATGCATAGTTTTCTCAATTACTTTAATGTCTCATATTTTATCCAGGCCAACTTGATCTTTTACTCCACAGCTTAATTTTTTCAAACAGAAGTATTGATATCAGTCCCAAAATTTCAATAATTTGCAAAGATAATGTTTTCCCTCATTGGCTTTATTTAAATATCAAAATATTCTTTGGAATGAATCTCAGTTCGGGGAGAAATAAAAGACTTTCTGAACTAATATTAATACACCAGCACCAAGCTCCTGGGAATCACTTGAGCACATTTTCAGCCAACTTCTTTACAACAAAATCACCCACTGAGTTGCTGTCTTTTTATTTATTATGTCACCTTAGAGAACCCACAATTATGTGACCATTGCTATTATTGAGAACCTAATATATATCAAATACTGTGCAAGATGTTTTATCTGCACTAGTCAATCCTACACCAAACCTGTGTTATACATGAGGTTCAAAGGGATCAAGCCAGTCATCCAAGGTCATATAGCTAGTAAGCGATAGAGCCAAGATTAGAATGAGAGTCTATTTTTATCCCTAGTCTTTTTTTTAACTAAACTTTTCCACCTTTCATAGGATAAAATGCTCCAAAAATTATTTTTAATTCAATTAGAATTATTTTGAACTATGGTATAAGTCTATAATACCAAATGATTGAAACTTTAACTTATAATGGGGGAGATTTCAATGATCTTAATGAGATAATTTGTACAGGAACTTATCTTTTATTCATGTCATTCAAACTCTTGCCAAAAGAGTATGGGATTTGGATTCAAGAGATTTTGGTTTAGGATCTAGCTCAATTATGCATTGATTTTGTACTACTAGAGAAAGGATTAAAGTTAAAATTCTGTGTCTACACAGTAGTCTACAATATCTTGAGTTCCAAACTTAGGATGTTTTTCTCTAGTAGGCTGTGTTTCAGGAGCAAGACTTAATTCAGATACTAGTAGTTGTGTAGCATCATCCACTTAGTCCCAAGAATTGGGATGGCTCTACAAATAATAATAATAACAGTAATGATAATAAGAATAAAGAGGTGGCTACTTGCGTAATATGAGTTGAAAGTCATCATTAGACCCAATGCCACTCCAAATATATTCTCAGTCAGACTGTCACTGTATCCAAAATTTTGATCATTTAACTCATCTTTTGAATAAAAGCATTGTTTGCAGAAAGTCACTGTTGGAATGTACACGTCTTGCCTAGTTGCTAATATGCTATTTTCCTTTAACACCTACAGCTGATCACTTTTATGTATTCCCAATAGAGACAGACATGTTCAACTGAGAGTTCTTACCATCTACTATCAGAGTCTGCCTAATTGTTTCCCCCCAAAATATCTGTCAGCTTGGCTAAGTCATGATTCCCAGTATTGTATGATTGTCTACCATTTTGTCATCTGATGTGACTTCCCTATGTGTTATAAATCCTATCACTATGATGTTAATGAGATAGATTAGTGGCAGTTATATTGATGAGCCCCCACACATCTGTCACTTTTTTGTACTGTGGGGGCTCGCATGTTGCTGTGATGTTAGAAGCTATGCCACCAGTATTCAAATATCAGCAGGGTCACTCATGGTGGACAGGTTTCAGCTGAGCTTCCAGACTAAGACAGACTAGGAAGAAGGACCTGGTGGTCTACTTCTGAAAAGAATTAGCTAGTGAAAACCTTATGAATAGCAGTGGAACATTGTCTAATATAGTGCCAGAAGATGAGCCCCCAGGTTGGAAAGCACACAAAAGACAACTGGGGAGAGCTACCTCCTCAAAGTAAAGTCAACCTTTATGCCATGGATGGAGTCAAGCTTTCGGAACCTTCATTTGCTGATGTGGCACAACTCAAAATGTGAAAAAACAGCTGCAAACATCAATTGATAACTGGAACGTGGAATGTATGAACCTAGAAAACCTGGAAATCAACAAAAATGAGATGGAATACAAAAACTTTAGTATCCTAGGCATTAGTGAGCTGAAATGGTCTGGTATTGGCCATTTTGAATCCAACAATCATATGGTCTACTATGCCAGGATTGGTAACTTGAAGAGGAATGGCATTGCATTCATTGTCAAAAATAACATTTCAACATTGATCATGAAGTACAAAGCTGTCAATGATAGGATAATATCCGTATGTCTTCAAGGAAGAACAGTTAATACAATTATTATTCAAATTTATGCACCAACCACTAAGGCTAAAGATGAAGAAATCAAAGATTTTTACCAACTTCTGCAGTCTAAAATTGATCAAATATTAAATCAGGATGCATTGATAATTACTGGTGATTGGAATATCAACGTTGGAAACAAAGAAGGATCAGTAGTCAGAAAACATGGCCTTGGGGATAGAAATGATCCCAGAGATCATATGATAGAATTTTGCAAGACCAGTAACTTCTTCATTGCAAATACCTTTTTTCACCAACATAAACGGCAACTGTACAAGAGGACCTCACCAGATGGAATACACAGGAATCAAATCGACTACATCTGTGGAAAGAGATGATGGAAAAGCTCAATATCATCAGTCAGAACAAGTCTGGGGGCTGACTGCAGAACAGACCATCAATTGTTTATATGCAAGTTCAAGCTGAAGCTGAAGAAAATTAGAACAAATCCACGAGAGCCAAAGTATGACCTTGAGTATATCCGACCTGAATTTAGAGACCATCT
>NW_004444386.1:21942-22794 GCF_000243295.1 Trichechus manatus latirostris | reverse complement strand
AAATTCTAGTAAGAAGACCAGACTTAATGGTCTGACTGAGACTGGAGACACCCCGGAAAGCATGGCTCCTGGACTCTCTATCAGCCCGGAACTAAAACAATTTCCGAGGCCGACTCTACAGACAGGGATTGGACTGGACTGTGGGACATAAAGTGATACTCATGAAGAGTGTGCCTCTTAGTCAAGTAGATACAAGAGACCAAAGTGGCAGCCTCTGTCCAGAGATCATTTTGTACATGATATTTAAAATCAACAAAAATTTTAGGAGATTCTGACCAGTGAAGACCACCAGAAATGACTCGAAGGGAATTTGAAATTAGAAGAAAGCAAAACTACCCACTTCTGGGGTCAACTGTAACGTGACACAAATGTTCACCACTTTACAAGTGTGCAGCCGTGAAGTGACCTAGAGTGTGTGAACTTCTCAGGTCAACAGACCAAAGATGGCCATTATTATGCTCCATGTCTCTTGGTGAATTTGGAAACTGTTTAAAAGGATTAACCAATCTTTTCTAGATCCTCCTTCAATTATTCCACATCTACACTCCAGCCCCTCGAGGCCCTTTCTTCCTAGTCCTTGCTGCACAAATCTGAAACTCTAAGTTCCCGTCATTCCTACAGAGCAAGGGCCCTCTAGCTTAGACCCAGCCCTAGCGGCGGTCAGAAAACATTCTCCAGCCACTGACATAATGAGTCAGAACGTCCTAGCCCTCAGCACGGAATTGACCTGTCCTTCCCTCTCTCTTGGGGACCCTGGGCAGTACAAAGTGCTCGGCTCCTAACTAAAAGGTTGGAGGTTCAAGTCCACCCAGAAGCACCTTGAGAGAAAGGCCTGGTTATATGCTTCCGAAA
>NW_004444386.1:5521-7253 GCF_000243295.1 Trichechus manatus latirostris | reverse complement strand
TGTAGATCCCTTTGGGTTTCTTGCAGTAGTGTTTTGTAGTTTTCTTTGTATAGGTCTTTTACATCCCAGGTTAGATTTATTCCTAAGTATTTTATTTTTTCAGGGCTATTATAAATGATATTGTTTTCCTGATTTCCTTTTCATCATTGTCTTTATTGGTGTATAGGAATCCAACTGAGTTTTGTTTTTGTATCTTGTATCCTGCTCCTCTGCTGAATCTTGCTATCAGTTCCAGTTGATTTCTTGTGGAGTCTTTAGGGTTTTCTATGTATACTATCGTATCTTCTGCAAACAGGGACAGTTTAACTTCTTCATTACCAATTTGGATGCCATTTATTTATTTTTCTTGCCTTATTGCTCTAGCTAGAACTTCCAGAATTATGTTCAATAGGAGTGGTGATAAAGGGCATCCTTGTTATGTTCCTGTTCTCAAGGGGAGTGTTTTCAGCCTCTCTCCATTAAGAATGATGTTGGCTGTTGGTTTTGCATAGATGTCGTTTATTGACTTGAGAAATTTGACATGGGCTATTTTTTTTTTTTTTTTTTGTATCAAAGAAAGTTCTCAGAAGACAGAGCTAAGAGCACAGAGGCCAGAGTTAAAAGCCCTGAAGAACAATGGAACAGGAATCTACTCAAAGAAGCAGAACCAAGCTCTAGTCCATACCAGAAAGCTGCTCAGCCAATCCACGGAATTTTGAATTAAATCAATGATTGTTGTGTTAAACCACAACATTTTAGAAGGTTTGTTATACAGCAAATGCTTACTGATAGTTCTGAATTCCATCTCCTCAATCTACTGAGACAAAATCCATGCTGTACAACTTTAGACAAAAACTAATTAGCTCTTTCTGATTTTTAATTTTTGTAAATGTAAAATAAGACTAAGTCAAACATAACTGGTAAGGTGGTTGCACATTAATAAGTAGTGTATATTGTGAGTTCTGATAAAATGTTTGGTTTCTAAAAAAAATTATAAAATTTCCTTGTTTGTACAACAGGATAATAATCTCTACCTGTTAGTTTTGTTGTGAAAACCAAATGAGAATGCCCAGGCCAATCAGACACGTCTGAGTAGTTAGAGCTCAGTAAATCAGATTGCGGTCAAGTGTTTGGTTGTGACTTTAATTTCTGGATGAGAGATTCATGTGACCCACCCTGATATGTACAGAAGTACTTTCTTTTCAGAAAAAAAAAATCTTAGACAATTCTGTAAATAGTGATAAGTCATTCTGTGGGGAAGGAAGAGTCTCTTTAGTAATTGGTTCTGGAAAATTGGATTTCTACATGCAGAAGAATGAATCGGGAATCATAAATCATGACCCACACCATAAACAAAAAAAAAATTAAAATTAATCAAGAACTTAAATATGAAAACTAAAACCATAAAATTCTTGAAAAAAAAAAAAAAAGTAACAGCAAAGCTGTGTGACCTAGCTTTTAGTGATGAGCTATCAGATATGACAATGAAAGCATGAGCATCAAAATGAAAAAATAGATAAATGAGACCTTATAAAAATTAAGTACTATTGTTCATGAGAGAGTTTTATCAAAAAAAAATGAAAAGATAACTTACAGATTGGGAGAAAAATTTTGGGAACCATATATCTGATAAGGGTTTAATAACCAAAATGTATAAAATATTTCTACAATGTAACAACAAAAGATACACAACCCAATCAAAAATGGGCAAAGGACTTGAACAGATATTTCTACAGGCAGGCATTATTGTTGT
>NW_004444386.1:2481-4356 GCF_000243295.1 Trichechus manatus latirostris | reverse complement strand
TTCCATTATTGAACACTTTCTATATTCTTAGCACTGTGCTGGCATTTACATCTTTGATTTCGTGTACAGGCAGTCCCCAGATTATGAGCGAGTTCCATTCCTAAACCTGTCTTTAAATCTAATTTGAACGTAAATCAGAACTGTTAGGTACGGTTGGTATCTAACATCAGTCAGATGTTTGTCTTAGTGTATCGTGTACCTTTTTATGCATAAAAAACATTGAAATACTTCCAGATACACTAAAACATCTTTAACATAATATATAGTAGTAATAATAATAAGGTTTTGATGCTGTGCAAAGTAGCACCCGTTTGTTATTATGAACCATTGTATGTACCTTCTCCACAGTTGAAGAGACACCTACAGGCCAAACATTACCCAAAATACTCAGAAGATTCTGTTCTGTAAAATCTTTAAGAACAATTAGATACTTTATTGTAGAATCTGAACTAAAAAATGTACATTGTACAACCTGGCTGCGTTTATGCTGGGTTTTGAACCCTCCTCAGGAGAGGTAGGGAAGGTTGGGGGCATGCTAGGATGGTACTGGGACCAGACGGATCATTCTCCCATCATGTCCTCGCCAGACCTGTTAATACCACTGCCAACTATGAGGCCCCTGCCTCGAGGTGCAAGGGAGAGTGCCTCTAGGATGTGCTAAAAGCAAGCCCTGGCTAAGGGTTGGGTAGAGGATGCTTAGGGAAACCCAAGTCCAACGTTCTCCAGGGACCAGAAACCATATGAGGTTAGGAATCTAAGACTGCCCCCACCCCTCACCCTTCCAGCCGCCAGAAGACCAAGAACCACTGCAATAGTGAAATCCCACATGTGTAAGGGGATACAGAAGCCCAGAGAGGTGCTGCCATGGCCCTGGGCTGCATACCACGGAGGGCCCAGTGGCATGGAGTGGGACAGAGCTGTGTAAGAGAGCACAAAGCCCAGTAGGGTGCCCAGCACAGGGCACTGACCAGCTGTACTCGGAGAACACATAGAGCCCAGGCGCCACATCCCAATCACCTGCTGCCACCACCTGGATACCCGCTATGCCAAGCAGAGTGGCGGTGCTTGGGACACTCGACAGTGGGGTTCAGCGAGGGTGCATACATGTGGGCTGTCTGCTCGCTGCTGGCCCGGCTGGGCGCACCATGTCGCAGGGGCCCGCCGACCGCCAACTGTCACCCAAGGATCCGTTGAAGCATTTGCGCACGCGGGAGAAGCATGGCCCTTGGTGGGAGCCTAAGTAAAACACCAAGTCAATTTTTTCCTGATAGGCTTTATGCGGGTTGGTTGGTAACTACGGGTTGTGTGTAAGACGGATGTTTGTAACCCAGAGACTGCCTGTAATCAAGGTCAGTTTAATTATCCTCCTCTATTAAGGGTTGAGTAAAATCGAATCAAGAGAGATATTAGGCAATTAGGCGACCTGAATTGGTCACACGGCTTGTGCTAGTAGAGCTGGGAACTGAAGCACGATTTGAGTTTCTCCAAAACTAGAGCTCAGAGCTAAGGTGTCAGGAGGAGTGTTAAGGGTCTGATTTGAACAGAGCCCTTAGTGAAGAAAATAGAAAAAGAGACAAAAAGACAGAGAGACTGAGAGAGAAAGGCAGACAGGGACAGAAAGAGTCAAGAAGAAGAGATCAGGACCATTTTCTGCAGAAGCTGAGTACATTTCTCCAAAGAGCATCTGTCTCCTCAGTCCTAGGGGAGGACTGTCATTACATAGCACCCAGAAAGCTTTTTTTCAGTCCACAGGTTTTCTTTCCTGTAAGCACCAATTAGCACCTATCTCAGTCGTTTTCCTGGGCAGTTGATGATGAGGGTTGAGATTACAGTAGGTGGAGATTTCAAGAAAGCCTCCAGTTAATCTTGTTGATA
>NW_004444386.1:0-1368 GCF_000243295.1 Trichechus manatus latirostris | reverse complement strand
GTCCAATAACTATACATTGTTCTATTATGCATTACTGTATACAAGCCACACCAAAACTTAGTGAAGTTAAAAAGTCATCATGTTTCATTCTCAAAAACCTCAATGCGGTACTACTATACAAATACGGACAAATGAGACTTCAAGAGCTTAAGGAACAAACAGTTGGCACATGCATATTATGTGGTCGATTAGCTTCTGCTAAACTGAACTTTTAACAACTTCTGCGGTCTGAAATTGATCAAAAATGCAATCAAGATGCATTAATTACTGGTGATTGGAATGCAAAAGTAGAAGACAAAAAAGAAGGAGAAGTAATTGTAAAATATTGTCTTGATGATAGAAACTATGCTGGAGATAGCACAATAGAATTCGGCAAGAACAACTTATTCATCTGCAATACGTTTTTTCAACAACATAAACACAAACTATACACATGGACCTTGTGGGAAGGAATACACAGGAATCAAATCAACTACGTCTATGGGAAAAGACAACGGAGAAGCATGATATCATCAGTCCACTAAGGTCAGGGGAAGACTGTGGAACAGAACACTATTTGTTCATATGCAACTTCAAGCTGAAGCTAAAGAAAATTAAAACAAGTCCACAAGACCCAAAGTATGACCTTTAATATATTGACTGAATTTAGAGACTATCTCAAGAATAGATTTGATGCATTGGACACTAAAGATTGAAGACAAGACAAGTTGTGGGATGACATCAAGGACATTATAACTGAGGAAAGCAAAAGGTCGTTGCAAAGACAGGAAAAAAAGAAAAGACCAAAATTGTTATCAAGAGAGACTTCGAAACTTGCTCTTCAATGTAGAATAGTTAAAGTGAATGGAAGAAATGATGAAAATACCTAAACAGAAGATTTTAAAGGGCAGCTTGAGAAGACAAAATAAAATATTATAATGAAATGCACAAAGATCTGGGGTTAGAAAATCAAAAGGGAAGAGTATGCTCACCATTTCTAAAGCTGAAAAACTGAACAAAAATTCAAGCCTCAAGTTGCAATACTGAAGGCAAAACGTCAAGTGTCAAAGGAAGCATCAAAAGAAGATGGAAGGAATACAGAGTCATCATACCAAAAAGAATCGGCAACATTCAACCATTTCAGGAGGGAGCATATGATCAAGAATCAATGATAATGGAGGACTTCAGGAAAAATGGCACTCTAGGCAGACGCACCACACCGTCTCTCCACAGCAAAGATCTGAAAAACTAAGCGAAACAGAGAAAACAGCAATCCTGAAACCCTAGAACATCAAATGAAGATATAAAGAACTCAACCAACCACCAAATGGAGTGAGAAAACTGATAGAGAACAGAGAGCGAGGAGAGATTCATGCAGAGGTCCACTAT
>NW_004444385.1:186601-187669 GCF_000243295.1 Trichechus manatus latirostris | reverse complement strand
CATCCATTTCTGAAATCTTGTTTATCTTTTCAATTTCTAATTGCTGTCTTTGTATAATTTATAGTTGTGAATTTATTTTGGCATTTTGTTCCTGCATTATTTTCCTGAATTCTTCCAATTTTTTGTGTGTATTTTCCATGAATTTGTCTATTTTTTTCTCGTGTTTGCCAGCTTTTTCCCTTAGCTCTTGGAGAATTCTGAGTATTGGAGAATTGAATTCCCTATCACGTATTTCTAGTGCATTTTCTTCCACTGGAGAGTCATCTGGTGTTTTATTTTGGATGCCTACTGAACCATCCTGTACTGTTTTTGTAAATGTTCTGATATTGTCTGCTGTCTTCAGGGCATTCAGTAGTTATTTTTCTAGTTTATTGATTGTAGATTTGTTTGTTTCATTCCCTTTTTTAAAAAAAAATTTGACTATGCCTGAGCAGGCGGACTGTTTGTTCTTTGTCGTTTGCTTGTCTGTGAGCACAATACTTTTGGCCTCCTTCTCTAATTGGCAGGGTCAGTCACTCAGATATGGTATGGCAGGGCAGGTCTAGCTGAAGAGGAGTTACTGGGAAGGGTTGTTTGTGGCACTTACTACAGCCCCCAGAGCGGGTCGGTAATCAGTGCAGGGCAGGTTCCAGTAGGCCATGCCTGTGCTGCTTGGTGGTGTGATGTTAAGTGCACGATGCAGGTAGTCAGGATGCAGTGGGGAGATTGTTATGTGTGGAGCTAAGTTGGATATGGGAGAGAGGAGAGAGGAACAGGAGAAAAAACATACAAACAAAAGAAAAGAATGCTAGGGGAGCTTGCCGTTGGAGTGGAGAGATTAGCGACTATGAAATGGAGAAAAACAGAAAGGGGAAGAGGAAGAAAAGAAAAGAAAAGAATGAATAAATAAAAATCAGAAAGGTTAACCACAAAGTTCCCAGGTATCCCACCGGTGCAGCTATGAGGTTTGGGGAAGTCGCTCTCAGGTGTTGCAGTACAGCCTGGCTAGAAGGCATGGAGGTATACAACACCAGGTATTCAGGGAACAGAAAGAGAAGGAAGATATAGAGAGACGAGAAACTGAGCAAT
>NW_004444385.1:183675-185344 GCF_000243295.1 Trichechus manatus latirostris | reverse complement strand
GCCAATCTTTCCACGTATAGACTTCCTTATTTGATATTTCTTCATAAATCATTCCAGGCCTGCATCATTTTTCTTCATCTTCTCTAAACTTCAATTTCATCTCATTTTGCCCTTAATTTTCACTATGGAAACATGCAGTTTGTTCTTGCTGAAATATCAAGAAAGCTCTTATTTTATTACTGGAATAATCAAATGAAAAGAACTTGCCCATGAAAATTGAGATTTGTATCTGGACTTTCAAAAGGAAACACAACCAAGATGCTGTGTTGTGTGAGTGCAACTTTATGAAAGAAAAATATCAGTCACTGTAACATTGCAAGTGTAATGAAATAATCACAGACCAAAACTTTTGTGAATTTTAGAATTAAAGTGTTAAAAGCTGAAACTAGGCTATCATGAGAGTCAGAAATTATTTCTTGTAGTAATGCAATGTTTGGTATAGGGAAAAATTCCAAATGATAAACTTGCATTCCTGATTTCTCAAAGGAGAAACATATCTATTCATATATATCTTACAAGTCTGATACATGTTACTTTGCTTCTATTTGCTGAGGTCAGATTTCCAATATGTTTCATCATATTGAAACCCATAATATGCTTCTCATGGTCTCTCTTCCTTCTACCTTCTCCCCTCCGCTGTCCACACTGATATGGAATACCCTTCTTTTTTTCTAAGTAACAGCTTTATTGAGATACAATATACATACTATACAATTAACCCATTTAATATAATAATTCAACGGCTTTTAGTGTATTCACACAGTTGTGCCACCATCATCACAGTCAGTTTTAGAGCAGTGTCATCACCCCAAAAAGAAACACTGTATCCATTAGTGATCACTCCCTATTTTTCCCCAACCCTCTCAACCCTTGGTAAACAGTAATCTACTTTCTGTCTCTCTAAACTGGCCTATTCTGGACATTTCATATAAATAGAATCATAACATTTTCTGTTTTGTGACTGGCTTCTTTAATTTAGCACACTGTGTTGAAGGTTCATCCATGTTGTAGCATATATAAGCACTGCATTTTTTTATTGCCAAGTAATATTCCATTGTATGCATATACCATATTTTATTTATCCATCCATCAGTTGATGGACATTTGAGTTGTTTCTGCATCTTTGCTATTATGAATAATGCTGCTATGAACATCTATGTACAAGTTACTGTGTGGTGTACATTTTCATTTCTCTATATAGATAGGAATGGAATTGCTGGGTAATATGGTAACACCATGTTTAATCCTTTGAGGAGCTGATGGCTGTTTTTCAAAGCAGCTATGCCCTTTTACATTCCTAACAGTAATGTATGAGGGTTCCAGTTTCTCCACATGCTTGCCAACTCTTGTTATTTTGGTTTTTTGTTTTTGTTTTTGTTTTTGATTTACAGCCATCCTATGGGTGTGAAGTGGTATCTCATTGTGGTTTTGATTTGCATTTCCCTAATGACTAATGGCTTACATACATATATTTTGGAGAATGTCTATTCAAATCCTTTGCCTATCATTTCATTGGGCTATTTGTCTTTTCATTATTGATCTGTAAGAGTTCTTTACATATTCCAGATACAAGTCCATTATCAGATACATGATTTACCATTATTTTCTCCTGTTTTTTGAGTTGTCTATTCACTTTTTTGATGGTAACCTTTGAATCATAAAAGTTGTT
>NW_004444385.1:180888-182547 GCF_000243295.1 Trichechus manatus latirostris | reverse complement strand
CCAGGTCCAAAGGACGCACTCCGCTCCTGGCTCTTTTTCTTGATGGTAGTGAGATCCCTCTTCAACCTCTGTGGGATTGGCTCTTTTAAGACTACCAGGATGGCAAATCTGACCAATCCCCTTGGTAGGCCACAGGCAGCTTATTTGCATAGTTGCTGCCCAATTCCTGCAAGAGTTTTACACACCTTATTTGCATAGCCCCAGCCAATCATTTTGTAGGAGTTAAGAGACCACGACTAGAAAGGCCATATGAAAGCAATTCACTGTACAGCAATATGAATTTTAAGATCAGTGTTTCAGTTTCTACAAAAAGCTGTCTGGGATATTGATAGGTATTGAGTTTAACGAGTTGATCAGTTTGGAGAATATTGTCACCTTAACAATATGAAATCTTCTGATCTATGAACATGAGATGTCTTTCCATTTATTTAGGCCTTTGATTTCTTTCAAGAATATAATATTGTTTTCAGAGTATAAGTTTTGTACTTTTTTGTTTAATATTTTCCTAAATATTATATTCTTTTTGATGCCATTACAAATGAAATTATTTTCTAAATTTCATTTTCTAATTGTTCATTGCAAATATACAGAAACACAATTGATTTTTTATATTGATATTGTGCCCTGCAACCTTAGTGGACTTGTTCTTAGTTCTAGTTTTTTTTAATGAATCGTATAGAATTTTCAGTATACAAGATCATGTCATCTGTGAATAGAGATAATTTTACTTCTGCCTTTCAATTTGGATGTCTTTTATTTTATTTTCTTTCATAATTAACCTGGCTAGATCCACCAGTACAATGTTGAATAGAAGTGGTAGTAGTGGCCATCCTTGTCTTGTTTTTAATCTTAGGGAGAAAGCTTTCAGTCTTTCACCATTATGATGTTAGCTGTGAGATTTTCACAGATACCTTGATAGGAAGTTTATTTCTATTACCAGTTTGTTGACCATTTTTATCAAGAAGGTGTGTTAAATATTGTCAAATGCTTTTTTCTGCATTTATTGAGCTGATCTTGTGGTTTTCCTCATTTGTTCTGTTTACATGGTGTATTACATTAATGTTTTTTTGGATGTTGTAGTGAGTTGGAAGGAATTCAGGGCTGATCAAGAAAAAAGATATGATCATGAGATAGCAGCATTGCACAACAAGCCATTTGCAAGCATACCTCTTAGATATTGTGGGCTTAGTTCCAGATCACCGCAGTAAAGCAAATATCACAATAAAGCAAGTTCACACAAATTTTTTGGTTTCCCAGTGCATATAAAAGTTGTGCTTACACTATAATGTAGTCCATTAAGTGTACAATACCGTTTTGTCTAAAAAAAAAAGTACATACCTTAATTAAGAAATACTTTATTGCTAAATAATGCTAAACATCATCTGAGCTTTCAGCAAGTCAATCTTTTTGCTGGTGAAGGGTCTTGCCTCGGTGTTGATGGCTGCTGACTTCACTGTGGTGGTTGCTGAACGTTGGGGTAGCTGTGGCAATTTCTTAAAATAAGACAACAATGAAGTTTGCTTCATCAATTGACTCTTCCTTTCATGAAATATTTCTTTGTAGCACGCAATGCTCTTTGATAGAGCTTTACCCACAGTAGAACTTCTTTCAAAATTAGGTCAATCCTCTTAAAAACTGCCGTTTCTTTATCAACTACGT
>NW_004444385.1:155018-156724 GCF_000243295.1 Trichechus manatus latirostris | reverse complement strand
AAATAAAGGGCATCCAAATTGGTAATGAAGAACTTAAACTGTCCCTGTTTGTGGATGATAAAATACTATACATCGAAAACCCAAAAGACTCCACAAGCAAACTACTGGAACTAACAGAAAGATTCAGCAGAGTAGCAGGACACAAGATAAACATACAGAAATCAGCTGGATTCCTAGACACCAATAAAGACAACGATGAAAAGGAAATCAGGAAAACAATACCATTTATAATAGCCCCTAAAAAGATAAAGTACTTAGGAATAAATCTAACCAGGGATGTAAGAGACCTATACAAAGAAAACTACAAAACACTACTGCAAGTAAGCTACATAAATGGAAACACATACCATGCTCATGGATAGGTAGACTCAACATTGTGAAAATGAAATTCTACCCAAAGAAATTTACAAATACATTGCAATCCCGATCCAAATACCAACAACATTCTTTACAGAGATGGAAAAACTAATCATGAACTTTTAATGGAAAGGGAAGAAGCCCTGGATAAGTAAAGCACTATTGAAGAAGAAGAAGAAAGTAGGAGGACTCACACTACCTAACCTAAGAACCTACTATACAGCTAGGGTAGTCAAAACAGCGTGGTACTGGTACAATGACAGATACATTGACCAATGGAACAGAATTGAGAGCCCAGATGTAAATCCATAAACCTACGGTCACCTGATCTTCGACAAGGGCCCAAAGTCCATCAAATGGGGAACAGTCTTTTTAACAAATGGTGCTGGCGAAACTGGATGTCCATCTGCAAAAAAGTGAAACAGGACCCATACCTCACACCATATGCAAAAAACTAATTCAAAATGGATCAAAGACCTAAATATAAAGGCAAAAACTATAAAATTCATAGAAGAAAAAATAGGATCAATGCCAGAGGCCCTAACACATGGCATTAACAGGATACAAACCATAATGAACAACACACAAACTCCAGATAAGCTACATAACTGAGATCTTCTAAAAATTAACTACTTCAGCTCATGAAAAGACTTCACCAAAAGAGTAAAAAGAGAACCTACAGACTGGGAAAAAAGTTTTCGACATTACAAGTCAGACAAATGTGTATTTTCTAAAATCTACAGGAAAATCAAACACCTCTACAAGAGAAAGACAAATAATCCAGTTAAAAATGGGCAAAGGAAATGAACAGACATGTCAAAGAAGACATTCAAGTGGCCAACAGACACATGAGGAAATGCTCGTGATTAAAACCACAATGAGATACCTACTCACCCTGGCATCACTGGCATGAATCAGAAAAACTGGAAATAACAAGTGTTGGAGAGGCTGCGGGCAGATCGAAACCCTTATGCACTGCTAGTGGGAATGAAAAATGATACAACCATTTTAGAAGATGATATGGCGCTTCCTTAGAAAGCTAGAAATAGAAATACCATATGATCCAGCAATCCCACTCCTAGAAGTACATCCTAGAGAAATAAGTGCCGTCACACGAATAGACATATGCACTCGCATGTTCTTTGCAGCGTTGTTCACAATAGCAAAAAGACAGAAACAACCTAGATGCCCCTCAACAGATGAATGGATAAACAAACTATGGTACATACACACAATGGAGTATTATACAATGATGAAGAACAATGATAATCTGTGAAGCATCTTAACATGGATGAAACTGGAGGACATTGTGCTGAGTGAAATAAGTCAATCACAAAAGGACAAATATT
>NW_004444385.1:152162-153179 GCF_000243295.1 Trichechus manatus latirostris | reverse complement strand
TAATTCAAATGTGGATAATTTCACCAAAACTGGCAGCGTAAGAGCATACTTCAATATATTTGTAAGTGGCACAGTGTGATGGTGAAGATTGTGTGTCAACTTGGCTGGGCTGTGATTTTCAGTGGTTTGGCAGTCATATGATGCTGTGATCACTTCGATGTTGAGATTCGATATAATATGATCACCGCCATGATAGGATCTGCAGTGAGTAGCCAATCAGTTGAAAGGGAATTTCCTTGGGTGGGTGTCCTGCATCGAATATAAGTGGACATTCTGGCAAAGCTCGTGGGCTTTTGCTTGCTCTGCAGCCAGAGTGCCCTGTGACTAGGTTCTGTCAATCAAATGCAGCCAAGCAAGACTGATTTGGAAGAGTGCACCATAAGGAAGGAGGAGAGGTGCAGAATCCATTTCTGGTTCCAGTGGCCTTGTTGACAGAGGAACCTGGAGGTGCAGTGGCAAAGGTCTCAATGGGAGCGCAGCCTGTGTGCTGCTGTATAGTCTCCAAGCTTGAGTGTCTCGCCATCTAGAGGAATCTATGAGCCACCTGTGAGCACCTTTAATAAATTCCTTTTCTGCTAAAACTATCTAGCCAGGCTTCTGTTATTTGCTGCCAAGAACCCTGGCTAATACAACCTTGTTCCCTGCCCCTCCTGTACAGTCCAGCCATTGTAAAGTTTCTTGGGCATTGTTCACCTTTACCACCAAGCCTTTGCTGCTACTGTTCCTGCTGTAGGGGAAGGCCTCCTCTTAAAGACCCTGAGATGGGAGGGGCCTCCCCATTGTTTGTGTCTCTCTTTAGAATTTGAGGTTCTTGTTGCTTCTTGGTTCTCAGCTCTGTGTCCTTGTTTGCCAATTTGGGAACCTCCTACTCTCCATCCTCTTATACCTGTATGTGCTGTTCTCATAGCTGTGACCACGTTGTCCCTGGCTGTTGTCTTGCTCGTCTCCCTCACTAGATGGTGAGCTCTTCAGGGACAGGGACTGTGTCCTTTTCAGCTTTATTTGCCTGGGGCCCAG
>NW_004444385.1:149167-151418 GCF_000243295.1 Trichechus manatus latirostris | reverse complement strand
GTTAGGTGTGTGATCTCTCTTGGTATGAGTGTCCAGGCACAGCACCTTTCTAACTTCAGAGATATCAGAGACAGGGAAAAGAGGAGCCCAGAAGGCAAAAAGAACAGTAGCTATGGTAAAGCCCACCTTTGAAAAATCTTTTCTAGACACCCAGGCCTGAGGTTTATGCTTTCTCTGAACTTCCAGCAAATTTATAATTCCTACTGCTCTTTGTTACAGTCTACACTTTACTGTCTCTTCTCGTGTGATCTTAAACTGCTTTTCAGCTCATAATTTGCTATGTAAGGTCTTGGTTGTTTCTCTGACATGGATTGAATTGTGTCCTTAAAAAATATCTGTCAGCGTGGCTGGGTCATGATACCCAGTATTGTATGATTGTGTACCATTTTATAATCTGACGTGATTTTCTCATGTGTTGTAAACTCTATCACTAGGATGTAATAAGATGCTAATCAATGGTCTACAAGATTAGATAGTGTCTTAAGCTAATCTCTTTTGAGATATAAAATAGAGAAGTGAGCGGAGACACATGGGAACCTCACACCAGCAAGAAAGAAGTGCCAGGAGCAGAGCGCGTCCTTTGGACCTGAGGTTCCTGCGCTGAGATGCTGCCAGACCAAGGGAAGATCGATGCATCACAAGGACCTTCCTCCAGAGCCGACAGGGAGAAAAAGCCTTCTCTTGGAGCTGATGCCCTGAATTTGGACTTGTAGCCTACTGGACTGTGAGAGAATAAACTTCTCTTTGTTAAAGTCATCCACTTGTAGTAATTCTGTTGTAGAAGCACAAGATGACTAAGACAATCTTCAACTAGATTGTAAGTTCTTTGGAAGTCAAATAAATTAATAACAACAACTACCATTCATTTCAGTGTCTCTTATATGCCAAGATATATTCTAGGTGTTTTGTTTATACCGTTTTCCTGACTAACCCAAGATGGATATTGTTTGCAGTTTATTTTTCACATGAATGAGTTAACTAACTTGTTCATGGTCACACAGAAGACTGAGATTCAAACCAAGATGGGTTCACCACAAGACCCATGTTCTCAATTACTAAAATATATCTTCCTGCGTCCTCTACTGTCTCTTCTACGGCCTGTCAGAGACTCCCATGGAACAGATACTCAGTAAATGTTAATTTCTAGTAGGTGCAGAAATATTTGCTAACAGAATTCCACATGTCCTTCAACATCCTCATAAACTGAAGTTGTTTTGTATTGTGTTTGGACTCCAATATTTAATCTCTTCAAAGGGTTAAATATGAATGTTGTCTCTATTATTAATAATCTTTGGGGAGATGAATTGTCTGCCCATTTATAAGTCTGTTCCTCGAGTTCCTGGTGAATTCTAATGACCTACAATGTCCTAGATATAATTATGATTGGATTCTATGGTGCCCACAAGCCCCTAACCCTTCCTTTTCATGAACAATCCATTTTTAACATATCAAGAACAGATTCCCGCTCCCATCCTTTGTCTTCCCTTCCCTACCTCTTCAATCTCTTCTCATGTTACTCCCTTGGCCTCCTGTGGTAATCTGTAAAAATGGCCACATTCTTCCTTTTCCCTCTGCACCCACAGTCTTGTAAGGTAACATTGCAAATCCTCCCACTTACTGAGCACTGTTGTCGGTCCTCAGGATGTAGAGTTAGCAAAACAGATAAAAATCCCCACCCTTGTGGTGAAGATATTCCAGAGGATTGAACACCAACAAATGAGACAAATGACTATATAGTATGTCAGAAAGTGGCAAGTGCTATGGAAAAAAAGAAAAAGAGTGAAATAAGGGAAACAAGAAGTTCCAGGGCTGTGATTTTAAAAGGGGTGGTCAGGGGAGACCTCCCTGAGGAGGTGGCATTTGAGCAAAGACTTGAAGGAAGAGCTGATGGACTGAACCAAACAGATATCTAGGGAAAGAGCATTCCAGGCAGAGGACACAGCAAGGGCAGGAGGCCCTGAGGTGTGCGTGTGTGCGGTGAATTTGAGGAACAGTGAGGAGGCCAATATGGCAGAATGCAGTGAGCAAGGGGGAGAAGTAGGAGGAGATGAGGGCGGGGAGGAGAAGGGGCAGATCATGCAGGGTCTTGTGGACTCTGGGAAGGACTTTGGCCTTGCTCTGAGTGTGATGGCATCCATGGAAGGTTCTGATCAGAGGAGGGATGTGATCTGACTCAGGTGTTCACAGGCTTCCTCTGGCTGCTGTGGAGAGTACAGACCATGGGAGGTGAGGTCAGGAAGCCGGGAGACCA
>NW_004444385.1:147381-148538 GCF_000243295.1 Trichechus manatus latirostris | reverse complement strand
GGAAGCCCCCAAGTGCCCACCGCCATCCTGCCCTCCCTCCCTCAAGCAGGATGGCTCATGAAAGTAACATCAAGGAAAATCCATTCTGGGTGAGCCAGCAGGACCAGGAAATGTTCCAGGAGATGGGCACATGGAGCCCGGAATGGGGAACTCCAGGCGACGGGCCCAACTCTCAGGTATCTCTGTCCACCCTACCACAGCCCCACTGCTCCATGGGGCTGGGGCTGTTCAGGAGGGAGGAGGGTCCATATGTCAGGCCCTGGGGCTCACCCATCTTCCCTACAGTCTGTGGAGAGGCGAGAGAAGGGCAGAGATGGCTACTGAGACAGTGAGCTCTACCACCCCATGAAAGGCCAGGTCCAAGCTACCTCTCTGCCCCACCTCCCAGCAGAAGACCAAGTGAAAGGCTTTCACTGAAACCTGCCCTGTGGGCTGGACACTCCTCACAGTACTGGGCAGGTCCAGGCCCCTGAAGTCTGTGCTGGACCTGGATGAAGAAGTAAGCACCCTCCCTCCTCACAGCCTAGGGCATCTTCTCCTGGACCGAGGCCTGGGTAGGGCCAGCTAGGACCCTCTGCATCCTCTGAAGCAGCAGTGCGGCCCTGCCTACCCCTCCTGACTACAGCTGGAGCACACAAAGGCCCTAGTCCTCTTAGCCTTCTCCCTAATGGAGGCATGAGCTTGGGAAGCAGAGAGGGAAACGGGTTCCCGCGGGCAGGCTACAGAGGTGGGATCACTGCCAAGTCGTTTCTCTCTGCCCTTTTTAGGGGTGCTGTGGGGCAGGGGGATGTGGAGGACTATGTGGGAGACAATTCCTCAGGCTTAGGCCCAGGTGAGAGCTACAATCAAGAATCTCCTCTACATACACACGCACACACACACACACAAACACACAGAAACACACATAGGGATCTGCTTATGGGAACCCTGCAGTCCAAAGATCTGATAGCAGACAGTATAAGAGCAGACTCTAGGGTGGGACTGGGAGCAGCTGGGGTTTGTATTTCCTGTCTGATCTCTGTAGGGCGTGCTTGAATGGGGCAGGTGTGTGCCTGATGTGCATCTGTGTATGGATGCTTTACCTATCTGCAGGGTGTGGGGGGAACTGGTGATCCCACTGCCCCAGGCCCACAGGGACAGATTTGCCTAAAGCCAGA
>NW_004444385.1:143911-145898 GCF_000243295.1 Trichechus manatus latirostris | reverse complement strand
CATGGGAGCCAATGGCTTCTCACTCTCCCTGGAAAGCAGGACAAGGCGAAGGTAGGAGTGAGGGCTTGCCCTAGGCTGCCCAGTAACCAAGGTCCCGGGTTTGCATCTTGAATGAAGGAGCTCAAAAGAACACCCCCTTCCTGGGCCTCCACACAAGCCAGGGCTTGGGGACAACTCTCTGGATTGTCCTGAGAAGCAGTGGTGGTGAATTAGATGGAGCCTCCTGGTCAGAATCCAGGACGGGCCCAGGAGGAAGAGTTCTCTCTTCCTAGGACTGATGAATACTCAGTGTGAAGGATGCCTAGGGGTGCCTGTGGCCCCCAAGTCTCTACCCTTGAAGCAGGCATAACAGGCTGTGCCTGGGACCACTGGTTGCATCACATATTGAGGTCCTATTGCGTCCTCTGGACCCTGCCCCTGGATTGCAATACTTCCAGATCAGTCCAGGTTTAGTCCTCTTAGGGCCCAGGAGAGCCAGCAGGTTTAAGCTCCCAGGCACTGGCTGCCGGCACACCAGATGACCACCTTGCACCAGGATGCCATGATGGGAGTGGGAAAGACAGGGACTACTTTGTGCCAGCTGGCCTGACCCACGGCCCATGGCCCATGGTCCACTGGTCTGCCCCCAAACCGTCTTACCCCTCGGCACCATGAACTGCTTGGTCTCCATGCTGGGCCCCAAGGCCCAGAGAGTGGACAACTATTTTTTTCAACAGTTCCACCTAAGCAGAACCAGCGGCATCACGAGTGGTGCCAAGATCCTGATCACCACATCTCCAAGAGTTCTCTGAGATGTTACACCAACGTAGACATAGATGTGCCCATCGCACTGAATCCAGGGACAGGAAGCCTTTAGAAAGGGACAGAGAAGAGGTAAAGGGAGAATTAGGGCTGGAATAAGCACTGAGACAATAAAACAGGAAGGGGAAAACTAGCTTCAATGACCTGAGATTAGGAATATCTCTTGAGAAGGAGATGACAGAAGGGTCTCCGCTGGGGAGGAGGGGACCAAGCAAGCTGATACATAGAGCTGTGCAGACTGGGCCCACCCACCACTCGCCAGGCTATCCCCTTGCAGGGCTGCAGTTGTTCAGGAGGAAGGGTGTTTCTGTAACTTGCCACAAGATGTCAGGGCTTTGAACTGATTCCAACCGGTTCAGTCATGGCCAAGGAAGTGAAACCAGAATAGACTCAAATTTTTAAAATTTGGGTGATCCGACCATAATAACCAGAAAGGGAAAAATTGTGGGTCAAAGCCCTGGAATGGGAGACTTGGAAAAGTCATAGTGAGCCTTTGCAGGAGCCTGATGCTTGAGATTGGATTACTGTCAGGACTCAGGAGAGAGACACACATTCAAAGCCACCTGATCAGCCACCATCTTTGAGTGGGCACTGCCATTTCTGACTGCACAAAATCTGAAGGGCAAGAGATTTGGTTGCTATGCAAAGTGTACACTGCACTTGTTTTCTAAGAGGGAGATTAAGTTTCTCACAGGGCTTCGACCCGTTATTTTTCTCATTCCAGTTCTGGTTACTGTTCACCCAAATTTTTTAAAATTCGAGTCTGTTCTGGTATCACTTCCTCAGCCACGACTGAACAGGGAAGAACCAGTTCGAAGCCCTGCAAAATGCCTTATCTAGGGCCCCAGGAGGAGGCTTGTTTGTGTGCACATCCTGCACTAACTCTCCCCTCACAACTGTCTGTCTGTCTGTCTGTCTGTATGACACTTGCCTGGCCCTAGCTTGTGAGCATGACCACCCACTGCGGGCAACTCCTAGCAAAGGAGCACAACCAGGAATGAGAATGGCTAGAATTACTTCTACTTAATGTTAATACTGTGAAAATATAAATTTATGTTTAACCAAATTGAACCATTATTCTGACAATCCTGCATTTCCACAGTAATGAGGTTTTGTGGTACGTCAGCTTGAGGATGATTTCCAAGATCTTTAGATAACTTAACCCTTGGATTGATAGATTGAGTTA
>NW_004444385.1:130042-142845 GCF_000243295.1 Trichechus manatus latirostris | reverse complement strand
GTTTAAGTTAGTGGTTTCATCTGACTGAACAGGGTAGACACCAGTTTGAGTGTTATTGATCTCGAGTGACGAGTCAAATGTGACCTGAGTACTCATCATGTGCAATAGGACCACATATCCACTCACAATGAACTGGAGCAACAACAGAAAAGACCACCCCTTCAGCAAAGATAGTTTAAGAACCATTGCAGGGTACTACTTCATTAAATGAGAAGATTAATTTTTCTGAGCACTGTGGTTACAGAATTAATTTGCCGCAGGAATGACAAACTCAAGTATCTGTATTAGCCAGGCAAGTATTATAAATGAGTGGAGGGAGTGAGACCGGAGACCCAATAGGGAGGGGTGAGGACTGTGGCAAACCAGAGAGGCCCAGTTTTAATGGGACAGCAGATAGTCATCTCCAGCTGTCTGTAACCATGTGTACGCCCAGACATTTTGATTTCTCAAGTCAGAAATCCAAAGTTTCAGGTAAAAAGTTCTTGATTTTTATATGTCTGCGGCTAATTAATTTTCCTTCAAAATGTCTGTATAGAGCTAAGAAAACCATCAAATGTGCAGATTAGGTCTGTGTGCTGCTGCTTTGTAATCTGTGCTTTTTGGAAATGATGTATTTGATGTTTATAGAAGGACTTCTCTTTCCTGAACCCTGTTTTGAGGGCTCCTAGTCTCTTTCTAAAGTCAGGCTGTCTCCCTCTGCCCATATCCTGCAGGATCTGTCAGATAGAGGGGCCAGGGCAGCCCGGGCCTTCAGAAGGTCTCCATTCCCAAAGGATGCTGTGAGGCCAGCCTGGTTCCCAGGCCTTATTTTCATGACAATGCCCAGGTGACTTTACCCTGCAAGTTCCCCAGAGGCTCCACTCCTGTTCTCCTGCCTTCTCACATGTGATGATTTGTGCTGTGCTCACCGGGGTCTGACTCGACCTGCCCTGACTGCTGTTGCTCACAGACCTGACTTGGCAGCCACATCCTCCCCAGCATCTGTCCTCGCTCACTCGGGATTCAGCGTCCCTCTCCCAACAGGGCCCTGGCCGCCAACAGTCCTCTTCACGGGGCCCAGGCTACAGGCAAATCCTTCCTTGCCGTCTCCCCTCCCACCTTTCAGATATGCACAGCAGAGTCTAAACTGGAGTCGCTGATGTTGTCCCACGGGCAGCGATTCTCTGTCTCCCTTCCTCCCCTGAGCGCAGGATTCCTGTGCACGTGTAGGAGGGGATTCGGGAGGGTGCGGAATGTAGACTGATGCCACGCTTGTCATGGGCACCACATTTCCTGTGAAGCACAATTCCTAAAAGGGGTGGAAGTATGGCTCTGCCCAATCCCCCAGGCCCGTGTGTGCCTGCAGAGAGCTTGTCAACACGGACTCATGAACGCTCACCTTCCAAACTTCAGCTCAGAGAAGAAACAGGTTCTGACAGAGCTTAGGAAGCCTGCTTCTTACAAGAGTCATAGGGACCATTTTCTGCCGGCCACTGCGTATACTATGAAGTGTGAATTTGGCCTGACACAGTTTACCCACCTGCTCTGGCTTCTCGGGCCTTTTATGAATTCCTCCTCGGTGCTGCACAGTGAAGTATCCAGGAGACTCTGTTCAGTGCTACAACCATCCACAGCCATAAGCCAGCATAAACAGTTCTACAAACATTGGACAGGGATTTAGCCAACAGGTCAAGGTGTTCGTATAATGATTAATTCCCTGGCATTACCCACCCTAGAGGCATTCACTGTAGGCGGAAGGACACTGGAATATGAGAAATTGGTGCTCTGGACCCAAAGACAGCTCACTTCTGGGGTGGGGTTAGTAATGTTGGTGCTATTGTGTTATCAGCTGAAGGTGACTCTCCACCTGCAGTTGTTGGGGAGAGGACCACTTGCCAACCCAAATGAACAGAAGAGTAAGAGTTGACCTTGGCTAGTTCTAGGCAATGAGCCCTGGTGGTGCAGTGGTTAAGAGTTAAGCCTTCTAACCGAAAGGTCAGCAGTTCCAATCCACCAGCCGCTCCTTGGCATCCCTATGGGACACTTCTACTCTGTCCTATCGGGTGGCTATGAGTTGGAATTGACTGAAATGCAACAGGTTTTTTTTGTTTGGGGAATGCTTCACACAGCCGCATCCAGGCCTCCCCCTGCAGGCTGCCCTCAGAGCCAGGGTTCCTTCATGGAGGAGGTCCTGGGTGACTTTGGATGCCTCACATATGCGTGCAGAGTGCTATGTCCTGGCCTGCCAGCTTTGTTCTCTCCTTCCAGTAGAGACCTCTGCCACAAGCATGCTCTGCAAGATCCTCTGTCAGGCCAAGAAGCACCTGAGCGTAAGTTCTCGACCCCATCCTAGTGTCCTCACTTGTCCAAATTGTGTCGGGGTGCGGCTGCATCCTTCCCCCTGGGAGCTTCTTTCTTCACGGCCACATACCGCTCCTCCTGGGGAGCCCTTGCTTGCCTTGTGCTGCCCTCTTCCTTGCCGCCAGGCCCTGAGCTCTCCCCACAGCTGCCAACGTTTTCAATCTGCAGTTGGTTGAATCTGTGGATGCAGAACCCACGGATACTAAGGACTGACTGTATAAGCAAACTCCTTGTCAATTGCAAGGCATGGCCCTCATAGCAGGACCAGTTTAAACCTGCATGGGGTTTGCTCTGTTCTTAAAAGTTGAGAGTGTTGCCCACACAAGAGTGACCTGGAGACCTTTACTTATTTAACTCTGGTACCAAACCACTTTATTGGAAGAAACGGTAGACTTGGAAAAGGTAAGTGAATGTATTGTAACTGCAACATGCTTGCCTGGCACCAGTGAGCAGAGGAAGTCACCTTATTGCTATGGGAAAGCCCACCTAAGTCCAGGGTGAGCTTGTCAGAGGTATTCTGCCATGCCTGCTTATGGGGCCCACATTTTCCCACCTAGACTCAGCAAATGTTAACATTTGCATATTTTAATAAACTAAAACATTTTAGACGAAGTAAACCCACACCCACTGCCTTCAAGTGGATTCAGACTCATAGTGACCCTCTAGGATGGAATAGAACTGTCCCTTAGGGTTTCCAAGGCTGTAAATCTTTACGGAAGCCAACTGTCACATCTTTCTCCCAGGGAGAAGCTGGTGTATTCGAACTGTCAACCTTTCTGTTAGCTGCCAAGAGCTTTCAATCACTGGGCCGGTAGGGCCCTCTGTAGACTAAATTAAAGACCACCTTTTTTTAAATCCCATTCCCTTCACACTCCACTCCTCTGCCCCCAGCGGCAACCACTATCATGAATTCCACTTCATGTTCTTATCCTTTTATGCATGTAGTCACCCAGGCACCACCCCATCACCCCCACCCCACCTTGCTTATAAAGGGAAGATTACTTTTGTGTTTTCCACGCTCACCTGAAATACCTTTTCCCTCCCTGCATTCTTGGAGATCCGGAGCTGCATGAGGTTGGGGCATGGGTGGGTGAGGGGACACCCTGGTACTACCCCACCCCCCTTCACCCCCTCACCCAAGCCCAGTTCACCACCCACCCACCTTGCTTATAAGGGGAGGATTAATTTTGTGTTTTCCAGCCTCACCTGAAATACCTTGTCCCTCCCTCCACCCCTGGAATTCCTGAGCTTCGTGAGTTTGGTACATGGGTGGATGGGGAGACTCCTGGACCACTGCATGGGGATGTGCCTTGTTCTTCAAAGTTGGGCGTTCTGCACACACAAGAATTCACCAGGAGACCTTTATTGATTTAACTCTGGTACCAAGTCACTTTATTGGAAGAAATGGTAGAGTACGAAGAGAAAAGAGAGAATTGAACGTGTTGTAACCGTAGCATGCTTGCATGCACCAGGGACCACGTAAGTTCCCCGGTGCTAAGGCTCAGCTCTCCTTGTCGCTGTTGCCCAAGGTGAACATGTCAAAGAAGTACTCGGCTAGGCCGGCGTCCAGGGCCCCAAGCTTGTGCAGGTAGGTCACGTGGTGGCCCAATTCCGTCATGGCCCTCACCTGCTCATGCAGAAAATGCCTCTCCAGGAAGTCACACAGCTGCGTGTCGCCCTTGTTGGTGGCCAACCGGTTCAGGTCCAGGAGGCTCTGGTTGACGCTCTGCTCCAGGTGGAAGGCGCACTCCATAGTTTTGAGCCTGTTGCCCCAGTCGTCCAGGTCGAGCCTCCTGATGTCTGGGAGCTGGATGCGGCCCATGCGCTGGTTCTGTGTCCTCAGCAGCGTCTCCGCGTGCTTGTGCTCCTTGGGTGACTGGCGCAGGAAGTAGGCGGAGAAGTTCTTCAGGGCTAAGTCTTCGCGGTCGATGTGGTAGGCCATGGAGAGGTACACGTAGGACGCGTGGAGATCCCCGCTGATCTGCCGGTTGATCGTCTTCTCGCACTTCTGGTGGTACTTCCAACGCACCTGAGACGATGGCATGGTCGCCACGGCGGGTGGCTGGGGCCAGGCGGCGACGGCGCAGGCGCTGGTGGACCACAGCGGGCGGCGGGCGGCGGGCGCGGCGGGGACCACGTTGCGTACCCAGGGTGGGCGATGACCCAGGACGTCTCTGTGCGGCTATAGGGGTGGGATCTGGATCCGGATGGCAGGACTCAGACCAGGAAGGCAGAGCTGGGACCCGGCTGGCGGGGTCCTTTATAAAGGGGGCATTGGGACCCGGATGATGGGTACGTTATAAAGGGGGATTGGAACCCAGATGACTTTTCCATTATGGGGGGCGGGGCGGGTCTAGAACGCCGGCCTGGAACAGGGGGAGGTGCCCGAGCCCCGCGTTCCATGGAGCAGTAACCCTGGTTTCCGTGAACTGTCAGCCTCGATTTAGTTTTTAATTTGGGCAATAGCACTTCTAGTTTCTGATAACTTTCTCTTACTCTTTCGTTGCTCCATTCTATAGAAGCCTATTCTTATTTTATAAACCCAGTATCTTTTTAAGACTGAGAATTTGAATTTGAAGTTTTGGGTAAAGTTCTCTGTATGGTTGTCCCAGAACCATTTGTTGAAGAGAGTATTTTTTCAACATTTAATAGTCTTTGAATCCTTGAAAATCAATTGCTCATAGATGTATGGGTTTATTTATGCACTTTCAGTTCTATTCCATTTATGTATATCCCTCTCTAATACTTACAGTCTTGATTAACGTAGTTTTGTAGTAAGTTTTGTTTTCAGAAGTGTGAGTCCTCCAACTTTGCCTTTTTTCAAGATTGTTTTAGCTATCCTAGGTCCCTTATAATTCCATATGAATTTTTGGATAAGTTTGTTAACCTCTGCAAGAAAAAAAGCTGGGATTTTTGACAGGGACATGTTGAATCTGTGGATCATTTTGGGCAATAGAATAATAGAATGCGGGCCCATAAAGGCGGGAGCCGCACGAGAGCTGCTCTCCATTAGCAGGAACCCTGGCCTCTGTACATTTGAGTGTCAGCTTCGATTGAGTTTTTAATTTGGGCAATAATGCTTCTAGTTTCCAAGAACTTTCTCTTATCCTCTCATTGCTCCATTCTATAGGAGCCTATTCTTATTTTATAAACCCATTGTCTTCTTTTAATATCTGAGAAAATGAATTTCAATTTACTCATACAGTTCTCTTCTGTTTCCTGTATTATATCTGTTCCCTCTTCCCTCCAATGAATTTTGGTTATTCATCATGAGCCTCTCTTTCATTTATCTCACATACCTGACAAACCTGTGTACATTCATATAAACGAACACTAAATGACTTGTTTGATTAGTACAGGTAATTAGCGTGAATTTAATTGGTGATTGTGATATCCATTTCCCCTGTCGGCCCCTTTGAATGGAGAGCAGGATGTGTCAATGAGGCAAAGGTCTTCTCCCTTTGGGATACATGGCATGCAGCTAGCAGGTAGGGTAGAGGCCTCCCACATGGCAAAATAAGCAGGGCACTTCTCAGGTATTGGAAGACTAGTGTATTTCCTTCTAGGTTGATGTGCACTTCTGTTTTCATTCTCCTCCAATTGGCTGTGTAAGTCTGCAGTTGTCTCAAGTCCTGCTCTAATTTGGGATCCCTTCACAGTCAGGTTCATTTTAGGGATTAAGCAGGAATCACAGCCACTGGAGTTTACTGCCTGGTGTAAGCAGGAGTGGGGAAGGGTCACAGGAGGACAGGGACAAATTGATCTACATTTCAGACAGTAGCTCTTTAATCTCACAGTTGACCCAGAACCTTCTTGGGTGCTTTGATTTCATTGAGTCTGTTCTTGTAATTTCTCTGAATGTGCTTGATTTTCTATTGTAAGTTTGTTTTAGTTTACCAATCTAATTGCCTCTGATTTATCTATCTTCCAAGAATTCCTCACAGTTTCTTGTCTGATAGTGACACTTTTTCGTGTGTGTGTGTGTGTGTGTGTGTGTGTGTGTGTAGATAAATTTTTGTGTTTAGTCCACCACCATAATCAATTATCTTTTTTTTTTTTACTTCTAAAAATGCAAGTACTTATTTTCACCCTCTCTGCACTGATGCACTTGAATGTCACCTGTTGCCATTCCATGGGGAAAAATGGAACATTGAGGGGGCTGGCACTTTTCTCTTTTTGGCTTCTTGCTTCCACTATCACAGTAAGTGAATCACAGTTTAATTGTTTCAGTTTTGTTCCTTGGCCTAATTGACCAACTTGACACCTGGCAACTCTGACAAATTGGTGCAGTAAGCAGGATGGTCAAGTAATCCCAGTGCCATTCTAGATGAACAAACAATTTGAAGATCCCACAGAGAAATTTTGGGAAGTGTTAGCAGAGCCCGCAGGGCACTCTCGGTAGGTAATAATAGATCATTTGCAAGAGTCTGAGGACACATTTCCAGCCATGCCAATGGGTCTCAGTAACTCCTAGTGGATGTCATGGGGGCACTTTTGAAGAAGGCTTGTGGATTGTTTACCTAACTTTTCATTTCTTAGGGGGCCATTGGTTTAGCTCTTTAGCCCCCAACTCTCCAGCTAAACTTGCCTGCCTGATAAGTCAAATTAGAAATCCAATGGTGGGGCTTTAAGAAAGCTAGAGAAGTAATTCCCTGGCTACTGCTTATGATTGTCTAGTGATGGATCCAAAACTTGTTGGAGACCCTGTGAGCAGAGTTGTGCCCAATGACTATTGTTAGCTCTAAGCAGATCCCTGGCACCAATGGGCAGCCTGCAACACAGCAAGTTATTGAGACTTGTGCCTTTTTTTTTTTTTTAGTAGTAGGGGGTTTAATTAATAACTTTTTTTTTCACTTTCAAGCAGAAATCTTGACGTTCCTCTGTTATTTCAACACAGTGGCAGGTCTCTATATTGTCACGATTTTTCTCTTCCTCCTCCAGCACAAATGTCTTATCAAGGTTTCCATGGTTTCTGCTACTTCCTTGTCTCCTACTGTCAGGATGTGAAAATGTGGCAGACCAACATGATAGCCTGTAGGACAGTGATATGGCCAACTTTCCTTCACACAAAATTGTGGCAAAGTTGGACAATTGATTGGGTCCTTAGGCAAAACAGTAAAGGTGTACTGTTTTCCTTTCCAGGTAAGAACAAACTGCTTCTGATATTTTCTATTTATGGGATAAAGGGATAAAATAGTCACCAATTTAATAGCTACATAACAGATTCAAAAGACTCTAATGATTTTCTCTACTAAGGAGACCTCATCAAGAAAAGCAACTATAACTGAATTCACCACCTGATTGAACTTACAATAATCCACTGTCATTCTCCAAGGTGCACCTGTCTTCTGCATTAATTCAACTTGAGGTGTGATAAGAATCATCAGTCTTTATCTTTCAATCCTTTAATTGTGGCACTAACATCTACAATTTCTCCAGAGATGAAGAGCTGATTTTGATTTACTCTTCTGAAAAAGAAGGGCAATTCCAGATTCTTCTACTTTGCCATTTCTACCATAATAACATTTACACAAGTGGTTCTTGACCTAAGGCAAAATTGTGCTTCAAGAAAGTATCTTTATAATCCTCTTTGCTTTCCATTTTTCTCCTTAGTCCCAACTTTATAAGCTTCATGCCCTCTTTTTTTTTTAATTGTGCTTTAGGTAAAAGTTTACAACTGAAGTTAATCTTTCATGCAAGAATTTATACACATATTGTTATCTGACACTAGTTGCAGTCCCTATAATGTGACAGCACACTCCCCCTTTCCACCTCGGGTTTCCTGTGTCCATCCAACCAGCTCCTGTCCCTTTCTGCCTTCTTGTCCTGCCTCTGGACAGGAGCCGCCCATTTGATCTCGTGTATCTGCTTGAACTAAGAAGCACACTCTTCATGAGTATTATTTTATGTTATATAGTCCAGTCTAACCTTTGTCTGAAGAGTGGGCTTCGGGAACAGTCTTAGTTCTGGGTTAACAGAGAGGCTGGGGGCTATGGCTTTGAGGGTTCTTCCAGTCTCAGTCAGACCATTAAGTCTGGTCTTTTTACATGAATTTGATTTCTGCATCACACTTTTCTCCCGCTCCATCAGGGACTCTCTGTTGTGTACCCTTTCAGGGTGGTCATTGGTGTTAGCCAGGCACCATCTAGGTCTTCTGGTTTCAGGTTGCTGGAGTCTCAGGTTTATGTGGCCCTTTTGTCTCTTGGGCTTTATTTTCCCTGTGTTTTTGGTGTTCTTCATTCTCCTTTGTTCCAGGTGGGTTGGGACCAACTGATGCATCTTACGCGGACTCAAAAATAATGACCATCCGTTTGAGGTCTAAATGTCAACATTTTCCTTAAAGAGGTCCTGCTGCTTTGACTTAGGAGCCCCATGGGTTAGATATCAGTATACTGAATAGAAATTTTTATTAAACCACAAGAGCATACAAGTTAGGAGATTTGGATTTACCACCATGGAGGTGGATTAAGGGTGTTATTCTTGCACATGGTACAGGAAAGACTATCCATGTTGCAATCAATGGGGCAAAGTCCCCCCCAACAGATAGGACAGGAGCACCTTTGAACCCTCGAGCTAGGGTACAAGGGCGGGAGTGAGAGGGTATCTAACCTCTTTAATTCTCTTTCCCTCAGAGTAGCCAGGGTGATTCCTACGTTTCTAAATTTATTGATATTCCTGTCCAAGGCAGTTGCCATCACCATAAATTTGATGAACAGCTGAATTATGTCACAGTCCAACCCCACAGATAAACATCTGATTGCTGTGCTGATGAATAATGCGAACAGATTTTTCTCTAACCACGGACCTTTCTCAGGTACCCCAACCTTATTAATCTCTACTCAATGTATTGCCAGAACTGGGCTCTGACACCGCAGGATCGAAACACCTCCTTAGATGTCAACTCGCTCCAGTCCTAGATAGGGGCACCTGAAACGTTTGGGAGAGGGAGCGTGGGATCCACTGTCGGGACTGTTCTGACCTCCATAGTGGTGGCCTTCTTCTTTACTACACTTGCCCCTGCCTTACACAAACTCTTCAATTCCAGTCAAGGACTCTGCCCACCAGGAAAGACTTCTAGCTTGTTGATCTCCATGGTAGTCAGTGAGTCTTACATTCTCAGCACCGTGTGTGTCGCCCTGGGGTATTCCTTTTTTTGTTTTTTTTGTGGAAACCAGGCATTCACCGGTTTGCCAATTCAACATTTTTCATGTGTACAATTCAGTAAAACCAATTCCGTCAATCATGTCGTGCTACCATAACCAATATCCAGTGTCAGATTTTCCACTCCCATAAACAAAAACTCAGTGCTACCTAAACTATGATTCCCCCCTTTCTCTGTCCCTCCTGCCGCTGATAACCACTATTAAACTAATCTCTGTACTTTTTCCTATTCTTGGTATTTCATATAAGTGAAATCCTACAATATCTGCCCTTTTGTTATTGATTAATTTCACTCAGTATAATGTTTTCAAGGTTCATCCATGTTGTGGCATATATTAGGACTTCATTTCTCTTTATGGCTCAGTAATATTCTATTGTGTGTAAATACCACATTTTGTTTATCCATTCATCTGTCAAGGGACATTTGGGTTGTTTCCACCTTTTGGCTATTGTGAACAGTGCTGCAATGAACATTGGTGTACATGTGTCTGTTCTCTTTGATGCTTTCAAGTCTTTTGGGTATAGACCTAAGAGCAGAATTCCTGAGTCATATGGTAGCTTTGTATTTAACTTTCTGAGGAAAGGCCATATCATTCTATAGGTTGTCCCTTCACTTTGCTGATAAAATCACAGGTGAAAATGCATGAAATAAAGATGTATGAAGCATTTTTAAAAAATAATAAACGTGCCCCTAAAATTGCATACTATTAGTTTTTGTATATTTTTCTTTAATTTAGATGTAATTATTTGATATCTGTTAAGGTTTGGATTCAGACCTCCCCCTTAGCTTCAGATTCATTTTCTGCTACCTGCAGGACATCACACTTGATGTCTAATAGGCATCTCAGATTTTACAGGACAAGCCTTCCCACCCCTCCACCCAGGTGCCCCTGCAAATGTCCCCACTAATAAATAGCACCACCATCAACCCAGTGTTGTTGCTGTTAGGTGCCATCAGGTAGCTTCCAACTCATAGCAACCCCATGTAGAACAGAATGAAACACTTCTCAGTCCTGTGCCATCCTCACAATCCTTGCTATGGTTCAGCCCATTGTTGCAGCCACTGTGTCATTCCATCTCATTGAGGGTCTTCCTGTTTTTTTAAATTATTTTTTATGTGAAAGTACACAAGTTTAATACCTGTAGATGAACAGAAAGCATCGCAGCACACAGATGCAATGCTACAGAAAAACGGGGGTGGGGGTGGAAGATGAAGTGGGCAGTGGGACACTGGGTGAAATCACAGGGCACTCTCTACTTCTCTCCTGGGTTCTATTATTCATTGTAATGGCCACACAGAACTCACAGACCATACTCAGAGTTATGTGGTTTGTTAGGGAAGTAACAGGCTATAACTTGGAATCAGGATCAACTTGGAAATAACAGGAATAACTCGGGATCAGGATCAGAAAGCACATAGCCGAAGTTTAGAAAGGTCCCCCGAGGTGGAGAGCATATCCTTCCCTTCTTTAGTGCAGAACAGCTTCCAATCAGGACAACTTTCTTAGCTGCTCTCAGCCGTGCTAACAAGCAGGCCCCTCTCAGCCATGCACTCCTGTCTGCCTTCAGCCTCCCCTCTGTCGGCCTCTCTGCTGCTAACTGGCCCAACTCATGGCCACTGTAACAGCCCCATCAGCTCTCCTAGCTGTTTTCCTAGCAGCAGCTTTCCGCTGTCACAGCTGCTCTGCAGGCAGGCCCCCTTCCGGGCTCTTAGCCATCTTCAGTGTTACAGCCCTTGACCTGTATTACAGCTCTTTCAGGAGTCGTCGTCACCCCCACCTTGACCCAGGGGTACCAAAAATCCACGGATGCTCATGTCCTGTATATAAAATAGCGTTAGTATATATATACACATACACAAAGCACAGGAATGTAGTGTTTCACTTTGAAGCGGAATAGTGATGGTCGGCCAGGTCAGGGTGGACGCACGAGGTGCTGGAACAGTCACTTTGAAGCACAGCTGCATCCAGGCCTCCCACTGCAGGCTGCCCTCGGAGCCAGGGGTCCTTCAGGTAGGAGGTCCTGGGTGACTGGATGCTTCACATATGTGTGCGGAGAGTGCTAGGTCCTGGCCTGCCAGCTTTGTTCTCTCCTTCCAGTAGAGACCTCTGCCACAAGCATGCTCTGCAAGACTCTGTCAGACCAAGAAGCATCTGAGCGTAAGTTCTCAACCCCATTCCTAGTGTCCTCACTTGTCCAAATCGTGTCGGGGTGCGGCTGCGTCCTTCCCCCTGGGAGCTTCATCCTTCACGGCCACATACCGTTCCTCCTGGGGAGCCCTTGCTTGCCTTGTGCTGCCATCTGCCTTGCCCCTAGGCCCTGAGCTCTCCCCACAGCCACCAACATTTTCAATCTGCAGTTGGTTGAATCTGTGGATGCAGAACCCACGGATACTAAGGACTGACTGTATAAGCAAACTCCTTGTCAACTGCAAGGCGTGGCCCTCATAGCAGGACCAGTTTAAACCTGCATGGGGTTTGCCCCATTCTTAAAAGTTGAGAGTGTTACCCACACAAGAGTGACCTGGAGACCTTTACTTATTTAACTCTGGTACCAAACCACTTTATTGGAAGAAACGGTAGACTTGGAAAAGGTAAGTGAACGTGTTGTAACTGCAACATGCTTGCCTGGCACCAGTGAGCAGAGGAAGTCACCTTATTGCTATGGGGAAGCCCACCTAAGTCCAGGGTGAGCTTGTCAGAGGTATTCTGCCATGCCTGCTTATGATGCCCACATTTTCCCACCTAGACTCAACAAACGTTAACATTTGCATGTTTTAATAAACTAAAACATTTTAGACTAAGTAAATCCACACCCACTGCCTTCAAGTGGATTCGGACTCCTAGTGACCCTATAGGTCAGAGTAGAACTTTCCTCATAGGGTTTCCAAGGCTGTAAATCTTTACAGAAGCAGACTGCCACATCTTTCTCCTGGGGAGCAGCCGGTGTGTTTGAACCGTCAACCTTTTGGTTAGCAGCCAAGAGCTTTTAATCACTGGGCCACTAGGGCTCTCCATAGACTAAATTAAAGACCCCCTTTTTTTAAATCCCATTCCCTTCACACTCCACTCCTCTGACCCCAGCGGCAGCCACTATCATGAATTCCGCGTCATGTTCTTATCCTTTTATGCATGTAGTCACCCAGGCACCACCCCATCACCCCCACCCCACCTTGCTTATAAAGGGAAGATTACTTTTGTGTTTTCCATGCTCACCTGAAATACTGTTTCCCCAGTATTGTGTACTGTCTTACGCTTCACCTAAGTTACCACTTATCTATGGTCTGCTTAGTATTTCCCCCC
>NW_004444385.1:113569-128104 GCF_000243295.1 Trichechus manatus latirostris | reverse complement strand
TTCTCAAGGGGAATGTTTTCAGCCTCTCTCCATTAGAATGATATTGGCTGTTGGTTTTGCACAAATGCTCTTTATTATGTTGAGAAAATTCCCTTCCATACATGTTTTATTGAGAGTTTTTATCAAGAATGGGTGTTGGAATTTGTCAAATGCCTTTTCTGTGTCAATTGAGATGATCACATGATTCTTTTCTTTCCTTTTATTTATGTGTTAGATTATGTTTATTGATTTTCTAATGTTGAACCACTGTTGCATAGCTGGTATGAATCCTACTTGGTTGTGGTGTATTATTTTTTTGCTTTGATGCTGAATTCTATTGGCTAGAATTTTGTTGAGAATTTTTGCATCTATATCCATGAGAGATATTCATCTGTAATTTTCTTTTTTTGTGGCGTCTTTGCCTGGTTTTGGTGTCAGATTTATGCTGGCTTCATAGAATGAATTCGGAAGTGTTGATTTCGTCTCTGTGTTCTGAAATGGTTTGAGTAGTACTGGAATAAGCTCTTCTCTGAATGTTTGGTAGAAGTCTCCAATGAATCCATCTTGGCCAGGACTTTTTTTGTTGAGAGTTTTTTAATTAGCTTTTCAATCTCTTCTCTTGTTATGGGTCTATTCAGAATTTCAACCTCACTTTGTGTTAGTTTGGGTAGGTAGTATGTTGCTAGAAATTTATCCATTTCCTTTAGGTTTTCAAATTTATTGGAGTATAGTTTTTCATAATACTTTGTTATGATCATTTTTATTTCAGTTGGGTCTGTTGTAATGTCCCCTATTTCATTTCTTATTTGGATTATTTGCATCCTCTCCTGTTTTTCTTTTGTCAGTCTGGCCGGTGGTTTGGCGATTTTGTTGATCTTGTCAAAGAACCAAGTTTTGGTTTTGTTGATTCTTCCTATTTTTTTTTTTTTTATTCGCTATTTCATGTATTTCTGCTCTGTTCTTTTATTATTTCCTTTCTTCTGGTGGCTGTGGACTTTTTTTTTATATTGTCTTTAAATTTGTTTGAGTTGTGGGGTTAATGTTTTGATTTTGTCCCTTTCTTCTTTTTTGATGTGTGCATAAATTGCTATAAATTGTCCTCTGAGGACTGCCTTTGCTGTGTCCCAAAGCTTTTGGTATGTGTGATGTGTTTTCATTCTCATTTGATTCTACAAATTTTTTGATTCCATCTCTTCCATTACCCAGTGGTTTGTAAGCAGGGTGTTACTGAGTTTCCATGTAATTGATTTTTTTCCTTGCTCTTCCTGTTGTTAATTTTTATCTTGATGGCATTGTGGTCAGAGAAGATATTTTCTATTATCTCAACTTTTTGGATCTTATTGAGGGTTGCTGTGTGGCCTAACACTTGGTCTATTCTGGAGAAGGTTCCATGTGCATTGGAAAAGAGTGTGTACCTTGCAGCTGTTGGATGGAGTGTTCTATGTATGTCTTAGCAGTCAAGTTGGCTGATTGTGCCCTTTAGGTCTTCTGTATCTTTGTTGAGTATGTTTCCTAGATGTTCTGTCCTTTACAGAGAGTGGTGTGTTGAAGTGTCCTGCTATTATTGTGGAACTGTCAATTTCTCTTTTCAGTGCTGTTAGAGTTTGTTTTCTATATTTGGGAACCCTGTCATTGGGTGGGTAGATGTTTATTATGGTTATGTCTTCATGATGGATGGTCCCCTTAATCATTATACAGTGTCCTTCTTTGTCTTTTATGGTGGATTTTGTTTTAAAGTCTATTTTATCTGAGATTAGTATTTTCACTCTTGCTCTTTTTTGGTGACTGCTTGATATATTTTTTCCATCCTTGGTTTTTAATAAATTGACATCTCTGTTTCTAAGATTTGTTTCTTGTAGACAGCATATTGATGGATCCTGTTTTTTTATCCTTTCTGTCACTCTCTGTCTCTTTATTGGTGCATTTAGGTCATTTATGTTCAGTGTAATTATTGATAGGTGTGAGTTTATTGCTGTCATTTTGTAGTGCTGTTTTGTAGTGCTGACGTTTTCTTTTTCCTCTTACTCTCCTGTGTTGAGTTCCTTTTTTTTTTGTGGATTTTTTTTATTAGGTTTTTTTTTTTTTAGTGAGACTTTATGTTTTTCTTCTTAATTTTCATAAGTAGGTTTGTTAACTTTGTTTGTGGTTATCTTGAATTTTACCCTTATCTTCCTAGGTTTGAACAAGTCTATTATTATTTGGTAACTCCTTGCCTTCCTCTCCACTAAAAGGCTCTATTCCTACACCATTTATTCCCTCTTTTCTTGTTCTGATGTTGTTGTCATTTACAGATCAACTGTCTGGCTCCATGTTGTAATTCTTTTTGTTTTGGAAAGTCCTTGACAGTTCATTTCCTATATTGATATCTGGCTGGTACGATCCTGCATTCTAGATTCAGCCTGTGGTCTGATGCTGTTTGTTCTCAGACCAAAAGAGTCTCTTTAATAATGCTTGTAAGTTTTATTTGGTTTTTACATAGTCCCTTAATTTCTGTTTATCTGGAAATGTCCTAATTTCACCATCATATTTGAGCGAGAGTTTTGCAGAATATATTATTCTTCGCTGGCAATTTTTTTCTTTCAGGGTTTTATACATGTCATCCCATTGCCTTCTTGCCTGCATGGTTTCTGCCGAATTATCCGAGCTTAGTCTTATTGTTTCCCTTCTGTCTGTGACTTTTAGTTTTTCTCTAGCTGCTCTCAGGATTCTTTGTTTGTCTTTGGTTTTATCGAGTATGATTATGATATGCCTTGTTGGTTTTCTTTTGGGGTCTATCCTATATGGGGTTCGTAGAGCTTCTTGGATGGTCAGCTTTTCATCTTTCATGACATTTGGGAAGTTCTCCGTCAGCAGTTCTTCAATGATCCTCTCTGTATTTTCTGTTTTCTCTCCCTGTTCTGGAACTCCGAACACTAGCAAATTTTTGATTTTCATTGTATCCCACATAATTCTCAGGGTTTCTTCATTTTTCTTTGTTCTTTTTTTCTGATTTTTCCTCAAACAGAGTTGTAGCTAAAGTGTTTGTCTTTGATTTTGCTGATCTTGTCTTCTGTAATTTCAAACCTGCTCCTCAGCCCATCTGTGACACTGTCCATTTCTGAAATTTTGTTGTTTTTCTTTTGGATTTCTAATTGTTGTTTTTGTATGATTTCTAGTTGTGAATTTATTTTGGCATTTTATTCCTGTATTATTTTCCTGACTTCTTCCATTTTTTTGTCTGTATTTTCCATGAAATTGTCTTCCTTTTCCATGAATTTGTCTATTTCTTCCTCATTTTTCTCTGCTTTTGGCTTCAACTTTTGGATAACTCTGAATATTAGAGATTTGAATCCCGTATCAGGTAATTCTACTGACTTTTCTTCTACTGGAAAGTCATCTGGTGTTTTATTTTGGACATATACTGGAACCATCTTGTCCTGCTTTTTTATAGGTTTTGAAATTGTTTTCTGTCTTCGGGACATTCAGTAGTTATTTTCTTATTTACTGATTGTAGATTTGTTTTGTCCTGCTTTTTGGTTTTATTTGGTTATGTCTGAGCAGGCGAGCTGTATGTTTTTTGTTGTTTGGTTGTCTGTGGGCATGATACTTTTCACCTCGTTCAATGGGCAAGGTTAGTTGCTCTGGTATGGTACAGCAGGGCAGGTTCAGCTGAATGGGAGTTGCTGGGATGGGTTGTTTGTGGCACATACTAGGGCCGACAGGGCAGGCCAGGAATCAGGGCAGGGCAGGTTCCAGTAGGCCGTGCCTGTGCTGCTTTGGGGTGTGATGGTCAATGCACAGTGCACATAGGCTGAAAGAGGGGGGAGATTGTGATGTGTGGAGCTAAGATGGGTATTGGAAATAGGAGAGAGGAAGAGAGGAACAGGAGCCAAAAACATACATACAAACAAAAAAGAGTGCTAAGGGAGCTTGCCACTGCAGTGGAGAGATGAGAGACTGAGAAATGGAGAAAAAGAAAAAGGGTAAAAAATGAATAAAAATTAGGGAATAAAAAGAAGGAAAAGCAAACTCCCAGGGATCCCACCGGTGCAGCTGTGAGGACTGGAAAACTTGCTCTCGGCCTGTGAAGTACAGCCTGGCTAGAAGAGGTAGAGGTGTTACACAGTGCAAGGTATTAAGGAGACAGGAAGAGAAGGTAAGTACAGAGAGACAAGAAACTGAGAAATGAAGAAAGACAAAAAGGGAAAAAGAAAGAAAAGAAAAGAAACAAACAACAAACCAAAAAAAACTAAAAAAACACAAGAAAAAAGAAATGGCCCCAGGTATCCCACTGTGTGTCTGCACAGACTGAGAAGGTAGCTCCCAAGCCACGCAGTATTGCTCTGCTAGAAGTGGCTCCAAAGCTGAGAAAAGAAAACTAACAAACAAATAAAAAAAGAACAAATCAGAAAAAACAAACAAAAAAGCCCCGAGGATCCTACCAGCGTGGTGGCACAGGCTGGGAAGCATTTCCACAGTTGAGCGGCATTTCACAGCCTTTCAGGAAGACTCAGAGATGACATACGGAGCCAGGTAATTGAGAGAAAGGAGGGAGAGGTGCGGAGAGGTATGGAAGAAATCAAAAGAAGCGGAAAAAAGCAACACCAGCAGCCAACAAATGGCACTCAGGGAGCTGGCTAGTGCAAGTGGGTGGAATCCAAGCTGCACCGAGGTGAAACCGGTGCTTCCCAGCCAAGAGACTGTGGCTGCAGGAAGCAGAGGAGGCTGAGTGGGGGTGAAGAAGAAGAGTGGGGGATGGGAAAGCGTATATCGCTGATTACTAGTTGTTCTGTCTCCTTCTGGAAGCTCTGTGAAGCTGCTTTCTCGTACCCTCTGTTCGCCGATTTCCGATAGGAGTCCAAGATGGCAGATCAGTGCTGTGTTAGCTGATAGGGGACCTCTGCATGTGTCTCTCCTTGCTGTCTGTCAGTTTCTTATTCCATTTGGTGCTTGGCTGAGTTCTTTATCTCTTCATTTGATGCTTAGGGTTTCAGGATTGACATTTGTCTCTGACTTAGTTTTTCTGATCTTTGCCATGTTGCCCGGAAGTCTTGAGAGAATAAATTTCTTTTGTTTTAAGTCACCCAGTTTCTGATACTTTGTTACAGAAGCCCTAGGAAGCTAACACACTGGGCTTGAATGGCTATATCTCACTTGGAGTGTCTCAAGTGGCTGGAGTCAGATGCAGGCTGTGGCTGGTGTATTCAGATGGATCTACTGAGTGGGACGTCCAAGATTCTGTAAAGTGGCTCTTGACTGATACTGCCTGTGTAATGGGAGCTCATCTGGCACTGTAAACTGGAACAATTACATGTGGCTCTCCATGTGACATGGGTTTCTCATAGCATGGTGACTGGGTCATGAGAGATGAGTTTCCCAGAAGAGAGCATCCTAAGAGGAGCAGGTGGAAGCTGCAAGGCTTCGTAAGACCTAGCCTAGAGTCATAAGCCCCAGAATGTCACTTCTACCACATTCCATTGGTCACACAGAGTCAGCCAAAATTCAGTGTGGGTTGGGACCTCAAAAGGGCAGGAATAGCAGGATTCAAGGATCATTAGTAGCCATCTTGGAGACAGACTGCCACTACCACTAACGCACAAACTGAAGTTCAAGTCAGAGTCATTGGCTGTAACCCAGACCTGTCTGCTAGCAAATCACCCTTGGTCTCCTCTTTCTCATTTGTAAATTTAGGGGACTGGACTTGATAACCGCTAATATACCTTATAGCTCTACAATTCCCCATCTAAGTCATTGAGTATCTTTATACATTGATGCCCTTTTGCTTTTAGTCCGTTTAACAACACTCTAAGAAGGATATATTTATCATTTGCTATTTATAGGGTCACTATGAGTTGGTATCCACTCTACAGCAATGGGTTTTGGAAACCCTGGTGGAGTAGTGGTTAAAAGCTACGGCTGCTAACCAAAAGGTCAGCAGTTTGAATCCACCAGGCGCTCCTTGGAAACAATATGGGGCAGTTCTCCTTTGTCCTATAGGGTCACTATGAGTCGGAATCGACTCGACGGCAATGAGTGTCTCTTACTATTCTTCTCTAGGAACCCCTATGTAGTGCAAAAGTTAAGCACTTGACTACTAGCCAAAATGTTGTTAGTTCAAATCCACCCAGAGGTGCCTCAGAAGACAGGCCTGGTGATCTGCTTCAAAAAGGTCACAGCTTTGAAAACCCTGTGGAGAACACAGCTTTATTCTGCACACATGGGGTCGCCATGAGTCACAATTGACTCAATGGTAACTAACAACTACATTTTTCCATAGTCATGTCTTTGACCATAGCCTGGAAGCATTCTGTCTTTGTGAGGACCTGTTTGATTAGATTGGACCCACCTGGATAATCCAGAATAATCTCCCCAATTTAAGGTTCCTCATTTAATCACATTTGCAAAGTCCCTTTTGCCATGTAAGGTAACATATTCACAGGTGCCAGGGATGAGGGTGTGAACATTTTTGGGAGGGCGAATTGTTCTGTGTACAACATGCCACATTGTAAAACTAATTTTACACACACTGTACAGTACTAATGCCAAATAACTTGCAGCAAGGAGATATTTTTCCTTTACACATACAATACAGTGTCACGTTGTTTCTTAAAACTTGCTGGTTTTCATGGTAACGGAGTTTTGGAAACAACTTAAAAGGTAACATGTTCCTCTTTGGGAAAGCTTTATTGAAGCATTTAATGAAGTGATTTGGAACATGAAACTTGACTTTGCCAGGCACCAATTTGCAGCTTTCCTAAGCTGCAAGATTAACGAACTCAGGAAGTTTACTCATGTTTATAAAAGAACATTTCTATTTTTTCAATGATGCCCATATTACTTGGATCATGTTTTAAGAGGAAAACAGCAGGATGTCAATCAATGGTCATTTTAATTGGTGTTTTGTACTTGAGGTGTTTGCCTGAATGCCAAAGTGTAACAGAATTGAACAGTCCTGGTCTGTGCTGTCACACTGGAGTAAAAACTCAACTTCCCTCTGACACATAAATCATAGTCATTGCTTAAAACATAAACTGCTGAACCTGATCATTTCTATCGTTCCAACACATGGGACGCAAGGAGATGGGTTAAAGAGTTGAGCTTTGAAGTCATAGTCAGAGTTAGAATTCTGCTCTTGATAGTGGGCAAATTATTTAATCTAAGCCTCAGTTTCCTCATTTGTATAGTGTGAACGTTAACAGTGCTTACTTCATTGGATTGATGTGAGGATTAAATGCACTAATGCATAGTAAGCACTCAACAAATGATGGGGTTTTTTTCTTTGTTTATTGTAGTTTAAGTGAAAGTTTACATTTCAGGTTAGTCTCTTATACAAAAATTTATACACACACTGTTATGTGACCCTATTTACTCTCCTTACACTGTGACAGCACACTCCTCCTTTCCACCCCTGATTTCCTATGTCCATTCAACCAGCTCTTAACCCTCTCTGCCTTCTCATCTTACCTCCGGACAGAAGCTGCCCATTTAGTCTCATGTAAAATGATGGTTATTATTAATAATATTGCTAGAGTTGCCAGTTGTTGTGGTAAATTAGGGCAACAAGCCAAACAGAAAGTTACCGCAAAAGTGTAAGCAAGAGGCCAAAAAGGGAAAACTGAGGGCTCCCCCAGTGTTCCATTTTTCCCCATGGAAAGAGGGTCAGGTGCTTCAGCCCAGATGAGGGGATCATCTCTCAGCCAAGGGAGTCCCAAACAAACAAATCCTGCCTTTTTATGGACCCTGGAGCTGAGAGGAGAGAGAGGGGTGGAAAAGGACTAGGTCAAAGTGGAAAAGAGTGTCTTCAAGGCCCCTCCATTAAGAAGGTCTAGGTGGAGGCACCTGAAAAGTGTCTCAGCAGCACTTCCCCTCTCTCCAGGCACACCATAAGGAGGCCTGCCTAAATGGAAGCATTTAGGCTAGGATACAGATGTGCATATGAGCATGGCTGGAGGAGGGGTCGAGTCCTTGACTGCAACTCCTTTCTGGGACTGCAATACACTGGTAGTGCACCAAGTCTGGTGTGGGGAGGGCAGTCCCTGAAAGATCACACAGAGCATTTGGCCTGGAGCTGGACTCCTCAGCTTCACCCCTTGATCTTTCAGAGTCCAAGTGAGAAATATATGCTACCCCATCATGGGCCTGAATTAGTCAAAAGTTGAAGGGCTGTGACAATAACTGGTTAATAAGTCTCAGACAACAGCGGACCAGAGCTATGATCAAAATCACCGCAAGCAGGATGATCTGGCTTGCCTAGAGGAATAAATGCAGCCATAAGCCCCAACCATTGCCAAACCAGGGAAAGAAGTGCCGTAGCCCACCAGAGTCTACTTTAGAGAGCCTGGGAGCCATTTTTTCCCCTAAGCCCCATAATGAACTGTGTTACTTTTTTTTTTCATTGATCGTAGAGCAACATGAAGTGTTGGCAATCACACACATCCCTCCTTGGCTGGCCAGCAGGAAGTTGAGGTCTATGTAGTTATCTAACACTACTCGGGCCAAGGAATTGAAGCTGGTCTGTTGTGCCTGAAAAACTAATGTAGTATCATTAACAACCTCAGCGAGGACCAGGGATATGTTGTATTCAACGTCTTCTAATTGAATGACCACCCACAGCATACATATGAATAGACAGTTGGTAAAGCCACCTGTCAATTATAAGTAACTGGGGTCTGCCTGGTTTTGGAACTCCCCTCTTACTTGGCTCAGTGTGACATGCTCAAAGGGAAGGGCTGTTTTGAGTATCTAGAAGTCTCTCATCAATGCGCCATATATCCATGTTACATTGGCAAGAGGGAGACCAGTGAATGCCTGGTTTCCACAAAAGAAAAAAAAAAAAAAAGGAATACCCCAAGTGGACACACACAATGCTGAGAATGTAAGACTCACTGACTACCATGGAGGTCAACCAGCTAGAAGTCTTTCCTGGTGGGCAGAGTCCTTGACTGGAATTGAAGAGTTTGTGTAAGGCAGGGGCAAGTGTAGTGAAGAAGAAGGCCACCACTATGGAGGTCAAAACACTCCTGACAGTGGATCCCATGCACCTCTCCCAAATGTTTCAGGTGCCCCTATCTAGGACGGGAGTGAGCTGATATCTAGGGAAGTGTTTCGATCCTGCGGTGTCAGAGCCCAGTTCTGAGTACAATACACTGAGTAGAGATTAATAAGATTGGGGTACCTGAGGAAGATCCACGGTTAGAAAAAAATCTGTTCGTGTTTTCAGCAGCACAGCAATCCGATGTTTATCTGTGGGGTTGGACTGTGACATATTCAACAGTTGATCAAATTCATGGTGATGGCAATTGCCTTGGACAGGAATATCGATAAATTTGGAGAGGTGGGAATCACCCTGGCTACTCTATCGGAAATAGAAAAAAAGAGGTTAGATGCCCTCTCACTCCCGCCCTTGTACCCTAGCTGTAGGGTTCAAAGGTGTTCATGTGCTGTCTGTAGGGGGGACTTCTCCCCATTGACTGCAACATGGATAGACTATCCTGTACCATGTGCAAGAATAGCACCATTAATCCATCTCCGGGGTGGTAAATCCAAATCTCCTAACTTGTACCCTCTTGTGGTTTAATAAAAATTTCTATTCTGTATACTGATATCCAACCCATGGGGCTCCTAGGTCAAAGCAGCAGGACCTCCTTAAGGAAAATGTTAAAATACAGACCTCAAACTGATGGTGAGTATTTTTGAGTCCTTGTAGGAAAAAAGGAGAAGGAGTTAAATGGAGAAGGTCGTTACTGTCTCCCAGCCTTGGTTAAAGCAATTTTAATTTCCCATCAATTTGAGTCTTCAGAAAGGGGCTCAGGGAGATGGAAGACCCTTGTAGTCTTTCCCCACCATGGAGGCTGACGTGCAAATAAATGTAAAAAAAAAGAAAAGAAAAAGTGTGGGTGGAGTATAAAATTGAATGAAGCAGGCAGACAACCTCGTGAAACATAAGGCACAAATGAGTACTCCTTTGGGGAATTGCTGCATTGAAACCTCAGACTGCTTGCCTGAGATGTGTAGTCCAGGCTGGGGTTATCTTTTTCCTCATGTCAGCCACTCAAACTTGTGCTTTAATTGTCCATAAAAACACTGAACTACCTCTGCAGCTTGGGGATAATATGGAACATGGAGAGTCCATCATATGCCCTATGATTTGGCTCACTGATGTGTAGCTTGGGCCACAAATCCAGGGCCGTTATCAGATGCCATGCACTCAGGGAACCCAAACAGGAAACAAATGTGGTCTTGTAGGGCCTGGATAGCGTGGCCTTAGTCAGTGGAATGCATGGGGAAGACTAGGCCAAACCTGGAGAAAGTGTCAACTGCAGTCAGGATCCAGTGGAACACCCTGGACAGGACAAGAGGCCCAAGGTGATCTATTTTCCAAGAATGTCCTGGTTGGTTTGAGGGATCTGTCCCTGGGCAGTGTTTTAAGTCCAGGCTAGAGCCTGGCAGGTGGAACAACATATCTATGCTGTTTTAGCATCTTCGGATGACAGTGGCAGTCCATGTGTGTAGGCTCAGTTTAGGATGGTGTCTGAATTCCCATGATCCATCCTCTCATGGATCCAGGAGGCGATCAGTCACACATCTGTTTGCTCTGGGACAAAGAACAATTCAGTCTCCATGTTTAGCTGACAAGTACAGTCTGATCATTTGTTGTGTTCCCCTTTGTCAGCATAAGGGCCTTTCTGGTGAGCATCAACATGGGTAACGAAAAGCATTAGAAGCAGAGCAAATTTTTATCCAGATGCCTGATCCCCACAGAAGGACTTATTTTACATGCCAGACTGAGGCTTGCCAGGCCATTAGCCACAGCCCCTGAGTCAGGTAGGTTCATGGTATTCACAGTTTTCCATTTACCTTACTAGGATGGCCTTAATTGCAGCAATTCCCCTCCAGGCTTGGGAGTGAAGGGGAGCAGGAGTATACACAGCCAATACATCTACATCAATAATACATTCAGTAGTAGGGGCCATAGCAATGGAGGTTTGTAGCCATAGCCAGGCCTAGGTAAGGTTCTCAGTGATGGTGGCCTCAGATCTAACATCAGAGAGCATTATTTGTCTTCCTTTCATCCTAGTGCCAGGAGTTATGGGGACCACAGTCACCTATGCACCAATATCCAAAAGGCCCACGAAGTACAGTATTTCCCCACCTCCCATTGACTTCTGACCTTGGGATAGGGTTTTCAGTCCTCCCTGGGGACAGAAAGACCTTCATCTAATCCTTAGTCTTGTTTATTTTTGAAAACTGAGAGGTCTGGGTAAAAGTTGCTGAAGCCTTCTGATTTCTGTCCAGATTCACTGGGAGGGGTAGAGAGAACAGCACTTACATTAGTCATAGAAGCAATCAGTGTTCAGACCCTAGGTCCCCCATGGTCCAATAACTGGCTATGAGTTCCTTGGTGAGGAGCCCATCAATCTCTTCCTTTGATACCCCATTACTGAGTAGCCAGACCAAGAGATGTTTTTGGGATGACCCTCACCCAGATTGTCCAGGAGAGGGCACCCAATTACCACTTTTACATTGCTCTTTCTGCTGGTCAATCTTTAACTATCTTAGGCTTAGTTGCTTTTTCCATGCCTGGAAATTTGTCAGTTAAGACTCAGATTGTGTTGCAGACAGATTGGTATGACCTCATACAGAGCTTTAATTGGACTTGATAACCAGCAGATGTGGCATGAAGCAACCTAGAAATCTGAGTCTGGTTAACAATCTCATCATGTACTGTTCCCACTCCCTTTGTAGACTCAAGGGACCACGAGGGTGGCTCAAGGGACCACGAGGGTGGCTCATAGGGCCATTATAGCTTTTGTGAGAGTGGTCCATACGTGTTTTTCAGTGGCAGGGAATTCATTGTGGAGGGCTGAACCTGTTAGATCCAAAATAGTTCCACACTGAAAAAGGATAAGTTATTGCGTGTTCACACCGTCTCATCTCTCCCATCTTCCTCTTCCCCCTTAGGCAAAGTGGCTATAGTCAGGGCACTCTGAAGAAGGGGATCTGTAGTGATGTACCCCACAAGTTTAAGAAGTTTATGGAACATGGAGAGTCCATCATATGCCCCATGATTGGGCTTACTGATGTGTAGCTTGGGCCACAAATCCAGGGCCGTTATCAGATGCCATGTACTCAGGGAACCCAAACAGGAAACAAATGTAGTCTCCCACACTAAGTTTAAGAAGGTTACCTCCTTCATGGTGGAGGTGGACTAAGTAAGTCTCTATGGTTTCTCTGAGCCACTGGGTGAAGCAATACCAAAGGGCTCTACACGCTTTTTTTTTTTAACATTTTTTTATCTATACAAAAGAAAAATAATAACAATGCCCTACGCATCAACTAGAATGGCTAAAATAAAAAAAGACAGGAAACACCAAGTGTTGGTGAAGATGTGGAACAGCTAGGATTCTTGTATACTGATGGTGGGAATGTAATGTGAAAGAACAACTTTGGAAAACGGTTTAGTGCATCTACTAAAGGGGAACGTATCATACCATCATAGCCAATGATTTAGGATTCCCATTCGTAGGTATATAACCAAGAGAAATTAATACATATGTGCAACAACTGACATGTCCTAGAATGTTCAAAGCAGTGCTATGTGCAGTGGATAAGAACTGGAAATTTACCCAAACACCCATCAACAGTGGAATGGGTAAATACATCGTAGTATATTCATAAAATGAGAATGATCTACAACTGCAGGCAACAATGTGGCTAAATCTCACAAAGAAAATGTTAGACAAAAGAAGCCAGACATTAAAGTGTGTAAGCTGTATGACTTCATGTATATAAAATCCAAAACTTTTCCAAACTAATCCATGCATTTAAAAGTCAACATAATGGTAACCCTTGTAACTTTACAGCTCTACACTCTTTTGCATTACAGGCCCAAGTCTCTGGCATTATGCTGAGTGAAATTAGTCAGTCGAAAAGGACAAGTATTATATGAGACCACTATTACAAGAACTCAAGAAACGGTTTAAACACAGAAGAAAACATTCTTTGATGGTTATGAGGGTGGGTAGGTAGGAGAGGGGAATTCACTAACTAGATAGTAGACAAGAATCATCTTAGGTGAAGGGAAGGACAACACACAACACATAATACAGGGGAAGTCAGCACAACTGGACTAAACCAAAAGCTAAGAAGTTTCCTGAACACAATCAAACACTTCGAGGGACAGAGTAGCAGGGTCTGCAGTCTGGGGACCATGGTTTCAGGAGACATCTAGGTCAATTGGCATAACATAGTTCATAAAGAAAATGTTCTACATTCTACTTTGGTGAGTAGTGTCTGGGGTCTTAAAAGCTTGCGACCAGCCATCTAAGATGCATCCATTGGTCCCAACCCACTTGGAGTAAAGGAAAATGAAGAACACCAAAGACATAATGAAAGTATTAGCCCAAGAGACAGAAAAGGCCACATAAACCAGAGACTCCATCAGCCAGAGACCAGAAGAACTAGATGGTGCCTGGCTACCACCAATGACCACCCTGACAGGGAACACAACAGAGAGTCCCTGATGGAGCAGGAGAAAAGTGTTCTGCAGAAACCAAATTCACGTGAAAAGACCAGACTTAATGGTCTGACTGAGACTGGAAGAACCCTCAAAGCCATGGCCCCTGGAAGCTCTGTTAACCCAGAACTCTTCAGACAAAGATTAGACTGGACTATATAACATAAAATAATACTCATGAAGCGTGTGCTTCTTAGTTCAAGCAGATACACGAGATCAAATGGGCGGCTCCTGTCAAAAGGCAGGACAAGAAGGCAGAAAGGGGCAGGAGCTGGTTGGATGGACACAGGAAACCCGGGGTGGAAAGGGAGTGTGCTGTCACATTATAGGGATTGCAACTAGTATCACATAACAATAAGTGTATAAATTTTTGTATGAGAAATTAACTTGAGCTGTAAACTTCCAACTGAAGCACAATTAAAAAAAAAGAGGGCATGAAGCTTATAAAGTTGGGACTAAGGAGAAAAATAGAAAGCAAAGAGGATTATAAAGATACTTTCTTGAAGCACAATTTTGCCTTAGGTCAAGAACCACTGGTGTAATGTTATTATGGTAGAAATGGCAAAGTAGAAGAATCTGGAATTTACCTTCTTTTTCAAAAGAGTAAATCAAAATCAACTCTTTATCTCTGGAGAAATTGTAGATGTTAGTGTCACAATTAAAGGATTGAAAGATAAAGACTGATGATTCTTATCACATCCCAACTTGAATTAATGCAGAAGACAGGTGCACTTTGGAGAATGACAGTGGATTATTGTAAATTCAATCAGGTGGTGAATTCAATTATAGTTGCTTTTCTTGATGAGGTCTTCTTAGTAGAGAAATCATTAGAGCCTTTTGAATCTGTTATGTAGCTATTAAATTTGTGACTATTTTATCCCTTTATCCCATAAATAGAAAATATCAGAAGCAGTTTGTTCTTACCTGGAAAGGAAAACAGTACACCTTTACTGTTTTGCCTAAGGGCCCAATCAATCGTCCAACTTTGCCACAATTTTGTGTGAAGGAAAGTTGGCCATATCACTGTCCTACAGGCTATCATGTTGGTCTGCCACACTTGC
>NW_004444385.1:111427-113218 GCF_000243295.1 Trichechus manatus latirostris | reverse complement strand
CAAGTTTAGCTGGAGAGTTGGGGACTAAAGAGCTAAAGCAATGGCCCCCGAAGAAATGAAAAGTTAGGTAAACAATCCACAAGCCTTCTTCAAAAGTGCCCCCAAGACATCCACTAGGAGTTACTGAGACCCATTGGCATGGCTGGAAATGTGTCCTCAGACTCTTGCAGATGATCTATTATTACCCACCGAGAGTGCTCTGTGGGCTCTGCTAACACTTCCCAAAAGTGCTCTGTGGAATCTTCAAATTATTTGCTCATCTAGAATGGCACTGGGATTCACTGACCACCCTGCTTACTGCACCAATTTGTCAGAGTTGCCAGGTGTCAAGTTGGTCAATTAGGCCAAGCAGCCAAACTGAAACAGTTCAGCTGTAATTCACTTACTGTGATAGTGCAAATAAGAAGCCAAAAACAGAAAAGTGCCGCCCCCACAATGTTTCATTTTTCCCCATGGAATGGCACCAGGTCACATTCAATTGGATCAGTGCAGAGAAGGTGAAAATACGTATTTGCATTTTTAGAAGTAAAGAAAAGATAATTGATTATGGTTATGGACTAAACACAAAAAATTTATCTACACACACACACACACAAAGGTGTCATAATCAGACAAGAAACTGAGGAATTCTTGGAAGATGGATAAATCAGAGGCAATTAGATTGTTAAACTAAAACAAACTTACAGTAGAAAATCAAGCACACTCAGAGAAATAACAAGAACAGGCTCAGTGAAATCAAAGCACCCAAGAGGGTTCTGGGCCAACTGTGAGATTAAAGAGCTACTGTCTGAAATGTAGATCAATTTGTCCCTGCCCTCCTGTGACCCTTCCCCACTCGTGCTTACACCAGGCAGTAAACACCAGTGGCTGTGATCCCTGCTTAATCCCTAAAATGAACCTCCAAAGATAGTGAATTACCTGACTGTGAAGGGATCCCAAATTAGAGCAGGGCTTGAGACAACTGCAGACTTACACAGCCAATTGGAGGAGAATGAAAACAGAAGTGCACATCAACCTAGAAGGAAATACACTAGTGTTCCAATACCAGAGAAGTGCCCTGCTTATTTTGCCATATGGGAGGACCTCTACCCTACCTGCTAGCTGCATGCCATGTATCCCAAAGGGAGAAGACCTCCGCCTCAGTGACACATCCTGCTCTCCATTCAAAGGGACCGACTGGGGAAATGGATATCACACTTGCCAATTAAATCAACACTAATTACCTGTATTAATCAAAAGAGTCCTTTAATGTTCATTTGTATTGAATTTATACATAGTTTTGCCAGGTATTTGAGATAAATGAAAGAGAGGATCACAATGAATAACCAAAATTCACTGGGGGGAACAGCGAACAGATATAATACTGGAGACAGAAGAGAACTGTATGAGTACATTTAAATTTCTTTTTTTTAGATATTAAAAGAAGACAACGGGTTTATAAAATAAGAATAGGCTTCTATAGAACAGAGCAATGAAGGATAAGAGAAGGTTCTTGGAAACTAGAAGCATTACTGCCCAAATTAAAAACTTAATCGAAGCTGACACTCAGTGCAAAGAGGCCAGGGTTCCTTGACTAGACATCTACAAAATCAATGTGTCCTGGTAGGTTTCTGATTAAGATAGCATTAGCTCTTGCCTTAAGGCATCTTCCTCTGAGCCTACCATTTATCCAGTGTTAGATAAAATGTGAAGTGAAAAATGAAAAAGGCATAGTTAGACTTTAAAACAAGATCATATGCACACCTATGTTCATGGTAGCATTGTTCACAATAGCAAAAAGATGGAAACAAC
>NW_004444385.1:108850-110232 GCF_000243295.1 Trichechus manatus latirostris | reverse complement strand
TGCATGTAGAAATTTCTGAAATGGTGTATCTTTGGCTATGTATATTTTCACCAAAAAAAAAAAGGTCGAGAAGGGAGAGGGTTGACCTGTTATGGGGTTGTTAACCAATGTCATAAAACAATATGTATACTACTGTTTCATGAGAAACTATTTGTTCTGTAAGCCTTCACCTGAAGTACAATAAAAAAATAAATAAAACATAAAAATTAAAAAAAAAAAAACAGATCAACATCTCCATGGACCAGAAATGGGAAAAAAAATGCAAAGCAGGGCATAGTGAGTAGGGCTAAGTCTGTGGGCTTTCAGCTCCTGCTGTAATAACAGGGATTAAAATTTTCCTCACAATTTGGGAGCCCAGAGTCAGGCTTACTATTTGAAATCAGGGATCCCCAAATCACACCTAGAGAGACACATGAGACACATACACACACACACACACACACTCACACACACACACATGAAAGAAAAAGGAAAAAGAACAATCTTGACTTCTATAGCAGGCTACAGTTTATATTCAGTCATGTATCTAAGGGGTAGAGCCTGAGTATGAGGTGGGGGGTGCATTTGGGAAGGGAGCATCACATCCTTAAAATCAGGAACTGCCCTAATCTGCCTGCTGCCTGGTAATAAAATTAGCGATTGCTCCACATCACTCAGTGTAGGAGCTGCAAACTACCAATATAAGATCTAGCTCTAGACTACAGGTCCCTGAGTGGCAGATGGAAGCAGCCACAAAACCACTTGACAGAGAGAGCTGAGTTTGTAAGGCGAGGGAAATATAAAGGAAAACACTCACATACAAAAATACAACAGACAACACACACACAGAAAACATTCCTTTCATATTGTGTCTCTAAATCAAATCCAAAAGACAAAGAAGTGAGGTAGCCCCTTCCCCCAAAAAAAGTTAACAATCAAAAGATGGCTTAGGACTTCCGGGCAGTATGGCACTATAGTCAGAAGCACCACACCGTCCCTCTGCAGCAAAGATCAGAAAAACTAAGTCAAACAGAGTCACACATCAATCCTGAAACTCTACGCATCAAATGAAGAGATATAGAACTCAGCCAAGCACCAAATGGAATAAGAAACCAACCGAGAACAGAGAGCAAGGAGAGGTACATGCAGAGGTCCCCTATCAGCTAACGCAGCACGGTTCCACCATCTTGGACTCCTATCAGAGACCAGTGAACAGGAGTACCACAAAGCAGCTTCACAGAGCTTCCAGCAGGAGACAGAACAACGGTACCCAGTGATATAGGCTTTCCCACGCCCCACCCTTCTTCACCCCTAGTTGGCCTCCTCTGCTTCCTGCAGCCACAGTCTCTTGGCCGGGAAGCACCCTGGTGTTGCTTGGATACCACCCGCCTGCACTGGCCGGC
>NW_004444385.1:101814-108254 GCF_000243295.1 Trichechus manatus latirostris | reverse complement strand
TCCACACATTACAATCTACCCCCTCCTTCCTGCCTACCTGCACCGTGCACTGAACATCACACTCCCAAGCAACAACAGGCACGGCCTGCTGGAACCTGCCCTGCACTGATTCCTGGTCCACATTGTCAGCCCTGGTATGTGCCACAAACAACCCATCACAGTAACTCCCCTTCAGCTGGACCTGCCCTGCTGTACCATACCTTAGTGACTGACCCTGCCCATTGGAGAAGGAGGTGAAAAGTATCGTGCCCACAGACGAGCAAACAACAAAGAATGCACAGCCTGCCTGCTGAGACATAACCAAATAAAAGTAAAAATCAGGACAAAACAAATAAATCTACCATCAATAAATGAGGAAAATAACCACTGAATGCCCCGATGACAGCAAACAATATCAAAACATTTACAAAAACAGGACAGGATGGCTCCAGTAGGCATCCAAAACAAAACACCAGCTGACCTTCTAGTAGAAGAAAAGGCACTAGACTTAACTGATAGGGAATTCAAATCTCTAATATTCAGAATTATCCAAGAGTTGAAGCAAAAAGCACACAAAAATGAAGAAAAAATAGACAAATTCATGGAAAAGGTAGACAAATTCATGAAAAATACAGACAAAAAATTGGGAGAATTCAAGAAAATAATACAGGAACAAAATGCTAAAATAAATTCACAACTAGAAATCATACAAAAACAACAATGAGAAATCCAAAAGATACACAACAAGATTTCAGAAATCAACAGTGTCCTAGAAGGGCTGAGGAGCAGGTTTGAAACAATGGAAGATAGGATCAGTGGAATTGAAAACAAACACTTCGATACAACTCTGTCTGAGGAAAAATCAGAAAAAAAGAACGAAGAAAAATGAAGAAACCCTGAGAATTATGTGGGATACAATCAAAAGCAAAAATCTGCAAGTGATCGGAGTTCCAGAACAGGGAGAGAAGAGAGAAAACACAGAGAGGATCATTGAAGAAGTGCTGACAGAAAATTTCCCCAATATCATGAAAGATGAAAAGCTGACCATCCAAGAAGGTCAACGAACCCCATATAGGATAGACCCCAAAAGAAAATCACCAAGGCATATCATAATCACACTCACTAAAACCAAAGACAAACAGAATCCTGAGAGCAGCTTGAGAAAAACAAAAACTCACATACAGAGGAGAAACAATAAGACTAAGGTCGGATTATTCGGCAGAAACCATGCAGGCAAGAAAGCAATGGGTTCTAAAATATACTTAGTAGGGTTTCAGAAGAAGAAAATAGAGGGAATGACAGTGAAACAACAGTGTAATAGCTGAGAAACTTCCAGAGAAATCTCAAATATCTGGGAAGGCAAGAAAGGCCAACACAGAGCAATTGGTATTCTTTACAGTTCAGCTTTGAGAAGCCCTGGCTGATCAAAATGAGCCTTTTCTGTTTTTTTTTTTGTTTGTTTTTTTTTTACTATAAAACATAAAAATGGAAATTTAATATGTTGTATATACTAAACCATGTTTTCTGAAGCAAGGCACTTACAAATAACATAAAAGGAGAGCTAAGTAGACATCTAGACCCAAAGGATCAAGGTACCAAGGAAGACCTTGCTAGAAAATCTAGTCTCCTATTAGTACCTTTCTGAAAAGCAGTTGGGAACACAGTAATTGTTTGTTGCAGTATCCTGAAGTCTGTTTCCAAAAACAATGTTTTCAAAGGGAACATCATGGATGACCCAATCTTGTGGAAGGAAGAATCTTGAATATGACTCCTAAATAAAAATGTGTTGTTGGTTGAAATATTTCAGTGAAGGTGGTTTTCTTTTAGCGAGTAACTACAAGGGAAAAACTAGCAGATATTTCCTATCAAATGAAACTTTGTGAACACTGAAGGCTGCTTCAAGATCACAGAAACACTTAGCTGTTTGCCAGTTAAGTGGTCAGAAATCGGATTTAATTAATGTGGAGAACTACATAAGTTGTTCCACACCCAAAGGACCAGTGTGCAGAGTCTGGTTGAGGGTAAACTTATTCCAATAAATCTCTTTTTATTACTCGCTTTGTCAAAGCAGATTGCTGTGAAACAAATTGTACACACAGCTGTACTAAAGATTGTCAGTAGGTTAGATTTCAGTGAATACAGATAGGAGATTCCATTCAATTCAGATAAGAGATTCCATTTCTGTAGATGAAAAAGATCAGACATTGGTTTCCTGCATGATTTTACACAAATTCCTAGAAAGCTTGTAAAGTTAGGTACAAGGTAGAGCTAAGAAAACAAGACTAGATTGGATTTTGTTTGTGCTTTCAATGGGGAAATCCAGCAGTTTGGAACTGAGTCTTTTAGAAGACAGATCATCCCCCTGCTGAAAGTTTATTTCAGGTATGGAACAACAGAAAATAGTTCCCCAATAGGAAATCTGGTCATGAGGTTATCTTATTTACTTTATCAAACTGGGCAGTGGGAAACTCCTCTTACCTACTCACCACATGCACCTCATGCCTTTTCTTATAGATATAGATCTCTCACATTTGTGGCTAGGAGGTTCTCTTACCTGATGAAATATAGTCTGTGAACAACAGAAATCTGTCACCTTATTTTGTTATTTATCATAACTGGAAGAAAGGTATCAAGAATTCTAATCAGTCACTGGGTAGCAAATATCGTAAGTGTCCTAGGTTGGAATTGTATTCCCAGAAAATCCTAAAGCATTTGGGACCTTTGCATGTGCTAGTACAGTCTATACTGTTTATATTTCTTTTGACACCAATAAAATATAACCAAATGAAAATGGAATAGCCACAGAAATATTTAAATGAAAGAGAATTCATGGAAATAGACATTTTTAGGAAGAAAAAGGTATACTACATAATTATATAGGAAACAGTAACAATCAAAATCTTGTATGAATCTTACTACGTAGGCCCAAAATCTATAAAGCAAAGTATGACAGAATTAAAAGGAGAAAACTACCAAATCCATAATTATATTTTAACACTCCTCTAACAGAAATTGATAGCTGCAGAGGATACAAAATTTAGTAAGGATATAGACAATTTGAACAACAAATTAACTAGCACGATCTAAATATGTATTTAGAGCCACCACCTTTCAAATGGGAAAATACACATTTTTGTTTCAAGTCCTCAGTGAACATTTATAGAAAGTGACTATGAACTATGTTACAAAAAGGAGTATTGATAAATTTCAAAGGATCGGTATCATACAGGTGTTCTCTGATTAAAATGCAATTAAATCAGACATATACACTAAAAAGATAAGTGAACAAAATAGAAATATAAAAAGTGCACTCCTAAAAGTCTTATAGGCTACATAAAAAATCACAAGACAAATTACAAAATGTTAGCAACTGAATTAAATCAAGTGATACATATCAAATTTTTGGGATACAGTTAGAGTGGTACCCAGAAGGAAATTCATAACCCTAAGTGTATTTATTAAAAATGGTAAAAATTGAAAATAAATGATTTAAGCATTCTATCTGAAAAGCTAGGAGAACAAATACAGTAAATTACAAAATATTATTAATGGACATAAAGCAAGGCTGGAATAAGTGAAGAACTCCACCACATTCCTGGGCGAGAAGATTCAATAACATGAAGTCAACTCTTCCCAGTTTAATCTATAAATACAATGTAATTCAAACCCAAAATTGCAACAAGGATTTTCATGACATATGAAAATCTGACACTAAAATCGTAGGGAAGAGCAAAGGGCTCAGAAAAGCCAAGGCAGTTTTCAGGAAGAACAAAGTGGGGGTGGGAGGACCTGACAGACATCATTTCACTTAAAGCTGTAGTATGGGATTGGCACAGGGATATTCAAATAGACCAACAGAATAGAATAGGGAGATCAGAAGCACACCTGTGTTTTTATGTACCCTCGATATATTGCAGAGGTACCATTACAAATCGGTGGGGAAATATTTGATGGCTACAAGGGAGGGGAGGGGCAGGAAGGGGAAATCACTAACTAGATAGTAGACAAGTATTAACTTTGGTGAAGGGAAAGACAGCACACAATATAGGTGAAGTCAGCACAACCTGACAAAGGCAAAGTCATAGAAGCTTCCTAAACACATCCAAATGCCTTGAGAGACTGAGTTACTGGGGCTGAGCGCTGGAGGCCATGGTCTCACGGGACATATAGGTCAATTGGCATAACATAGTTCAGAAAGCAAATGTTGTACATCCCACTTTGGTGAGTGGTACCTGGGTCTTAAAAGCTTGTGAGCAGCCATCTAAGATACATCTACTGGTACCATCCCATCCAGAGCAAAGGAGAATGAAGAAAACCAAGGAAAATATTAGCCCACAGGACTAAAGGACCACATGAACAACAGCCTTCACTAGCCTGAGCCCAGAAGAACTAGATGATGCCCGGCTACCACCACCGATTGTTCTGACAGAGATCACAATACAGGGTCCTGAACAGAGCGGGAGAAAAATGTAGAACAAAATTCAAATTCACACACAAAAAAAGACCAGACTTAACTGCTCTGACAGAGACTGAAGGAACTCCTGAACTATGGCCCCTGGACACCTTGCTAACTCAGAACTGAAGCCACTCCCGAAGTTCACCTTTTAGCCAAAGATTAGACAGGCCTATAAAACAGACAGTAACACATGTGAGGAACGTGCTTCTTAGTTCAATCAAGTATACGAGACCAAATGAACAACACCTGCCCAAAAGCAAAGACCAGAAGGCAGGAAGGGATAGGAAAACTGGAAGAATGTACATGGGGGAACTTGAGGCGGAACGGGACGGAGGGAGAGTGCTGACACAATGTGGGGATTGTAACCAATGTCACAAAACAATTTGTGTACCAATTTTTTAATGAGAAACTAATTTGTTCTGTAAACTTTCAAGTAAAGCACAGTTAAAAAAAATCAATGAGGCAAAAATGGAGTAGCCAATGAATGGTGCTAGGTTAACAGGTTATCTATGGCAGTGGAGGGGGGAAGTAAACTTAGATGCTATCTTCACACACCTACCACAAAAATAGATTCTGGGTAGATTAAAGTCCTAAATGTGAAAAACAAAATTTTAACCTTTAAATGTAGGCATAAGGAAGAGTGTGCTGTCACAGTATAGGGAGAGCAACTAGGGTCACATAACAATGTATGTATAAATTTTTGTATGAGAGACTAACTTGAATTGTAAACTTTCACTTAAAGCACAACAATAAAAAAAGAAAGAAAAAAAAATGTAGGCAAAAGGAAGATTTTCCTAAACAAGACATAAAATATAGAAAACGTGCAAGGTTGTATTAAAATTTCAAATTTTTGTCAACAGGAAACCATGAACAAAGTTAAAAATCAGCTACACTAAAACAAAGAGGAGATAATATTTGCCATGCACGAAACTGGCAAAGGACAAGTATCCAGAATATATCCAGAACTTTAAATTAATAAGAAAAAGAACAATCCAGTGAGAAAATAGGCAAAAGAAACAAAACATCCAATTAACTTGTAAAAAGATTAACGTCACCCATAATCAGGGAAATGCAAAGTAAAATACACCCATCCTAATTGGCCAAAATTTAAATGTCTGATAACAACCAAGTATTTAATGAAGATGTGGTCAGATGGAAATTCTCATACACTACTGGTAAAACCATTTAGGAGAGCAATTTGGTGATAGGTAGCAACGGTGAAGATGTTGCTAGGACTCACCTATTCTACATCTAGATATATTCTGTAGAGAATATCTTAATCAGGTATCCAAGGAGACAGATATAAGGATGTTCATCACATCATTGTCTGTAATCGTGAAAAGTTGGAAAAACCAAATGTTTAGTAATAGGAGAATGTTGTTGGCATATCCAAGCATAATAATACCTCACAGAAGTTAAAATCATGAAGTGTTATGTATCAACATGGATGAATCTTCAGAATGATGTTGAAGGCAAAAGCAACTCTTAGAATGGTATGTACACTCTTTAAGCATCAAGTTCTTAAATATAAAGTTTAAGAACATGCAAAATAATGCTATTAGATAGAATCACATGAAATGATCATTTTTGTAGGTAAAACCAGTCAAATGTCAGCATCTTTATTAAAAGTTCAACCTAATATTTGTAGATGTATTAATGGTAATGCTGGACGTGGAATTCAGTATGGCATTATCTTCTTGGGGATGTGAGAGGGAACTGAATGATATTAAGGAGGTTACATGCGGGAGCTTCAACTTTAGCTGTCGTATTTTATTTTTTTAAAAATTTTGATGCATGGTAGTAGGTATGTGTGTATACTTTTACCATATTCTTACACATTTCTGTTGAAAAAATTTTAAAAATTTTTTATTGTATTTTAGATGAAGGTTTACAGAACAAATAGTTTCTCATTAAATAGTCAGTACACATAGTGTTTTATGACATTGGTTAACAACCCCATGACATGTCAACACTCTCCCTTCTCGAACTTGGAGGACCTTTTTTT
>NW_004444385.1:95836-97692 GCF_000243295.1 Trichechus manatus latirostris | reverse complement strand
AGTGGTTTGGCGATTTTGTTGATTCTTTCAAAGAACCAACTTTTGGTTTTGTTGATTCTTTCTATTGTTTTTCTGTTCTCTATTTCCTTTATTTCTGCTCTGATCTTTATTATTTCCTTTCTTCTGGTGGTTGTGGGCTTTTTTTGCTGTTCTTTTTCTATTTTTTTGAGTTGTGTAGTTAATGTTTTGATTTTGTCCCTTTCTTCTTTTCTGATGTGTGCATCTATTGCTTTAAATTGTCCTCTGAGGACTGCCTTTACTGTGTCCCACAGGTTTTGGTATGATGTGTTTTCATTCTCGTTTGATTCTAGGAATTTTTTGATTCCATCTCTGATTTCCTCTATTACCAAGTGATGTGTAAGCAGGGTGTTATTCACTTTCCATGTAATTGATTTTTTTCCCTAGGTCTTCCTGTTGTTAATTTCTATCTTGATGGCATTGTGGTCAGAGAAGATACTTTGAATTATCTCAAAGTTTTGTATCTTGTTGAGGATTGCTCTGTGGCCTAAGATGTGGTCTATTCTGGAGAACGTTTCATGTGCATTGTAAAAGAATGTGTACTTTTCAGCTGTTGGGTGGAGTGTTCTATATATGTCTATGAGGTCAAGTTGGCTGATTGTGCCCTTTAGGTCTTCCGTATCTTTGTTGAGTTTCTCTCTAGATGTTCTGTCCTTTATCGAGAGTGGTGTGTTGAAGTCTCCTACTATTATTGTGGAACTGTCAATTTCTCTTTTCAGTGTCGTTAGAGTTTGTTTTATGTATTTGAGATCCCTGTCATTGGGCGCGTGGATGTTTATTATGTTTACGTCTTCATGATGGATCATCCTTTAAATCATTATATACTGTCCTTCTTTGTGTTTTATGGTGGATTTTGCTTTAAAGTCTATTTTATCTGAGATTAGTATTGCCACTCTTGGTCTTTTTTGGTAGCTGTTTGCTTGATATATTTTTTCCATCCTTTGATTTTTAATAATTTTACATCTTATTTTCTAAGGTGTGTCTCTTGTAGGCAGCATATTGATGGATGCTATTTTTTTATTCATTCTGTCACTCTCCATCTCTTTATGGGCGCATTTAGACCATTTACATTCAGTGTAATTGTTGATAGGTGTGAGTTTATTGCTGTCATTTTGTAGTGCTTTTTTGTGGTTTTAATGTTTTCTTTGTTCCTCTTACTCTGCAGTGCTGAATTCCTTTTGTTTGTGGATTTTTTTTTTATTTCATTTTTTAGGTTTTGTTTTTACTGAGATTTTATGTTTTTCTTCTTTATTTTGATGTGTAGGTTTGTTAACTTTCTTTGTGGTTGCCTTGAAATTTACCTGTATCTTTCTAGGTTTGAACCAGTCTATTATTATTTGGTATCGCCTTGCCTTCCTTTCCATTAGAAGGCTGTATACCTACACCATAAAATCCTTCTTTTATTGTTCTGATGATGTTGTCATTTACAAATTAACCTGTCTGGCTCCCTGTTTTAATTCTTTTGGTTTTGGGTAGTCCTTGAGAGGTCATTTCCTGGGTTAGTACCTGACTGGTACAATCCTGTGTCCTAGATTCATCTTGTGGTCTGATGTTGTTTGTTCTCAGTTAGAAAGATTCCCTTTAATAATTCATGTAAGTTTGGTTTGGTTTTTACGTAGTACCTTAATTTTCGTTTATCTGGAAATGACCTAATTTCACCATCATATTTGAACTAGAGTTTTGCAGGATATATTATTCTTGGCTGGAAATTTTTTCCTTCAAGGTTTTATACATGTCATCCCATTGCCTTCTTTCCTGCATGGTTTCTGCCAAATAATCTGAGCTTAGTCTTATTGTTTCTCCTCTGTATGTGACCTTTTGTTTTTCTCTAGCTGCTC
>NW_004444385.1:92313-94217 GCF_000243295.1 Trichechus manatus latirostris | reverse complement strand
CTCCCAAGTCACGCATTACTTCCTTGCTAGAAGGAGCTCCCAGGCCGAGAAAAGAAAAAGAAAACAAACAAATAAATCAAAACAGAACAAATCAGAACAAATAAACAAAAAAAGCCCCGGGAGTCCCACCAGCATGGTGGCACGGGCCAGAAAGCAGTTTCACAGTCATGCGGTGTTTCACAGCCTTTCAGGAAGAAGCAAAGGTGGCACACAGAGCCAAGTATTTGAGAGAAAGGAGAGGGAGGTGGTGAGAGGTAAGGAAGAAATCTAAACAAGTGGAAAAAAGCAACACCAGCAGCCAACAAATGGCACTCAGGGACCCGGCCAATGCAGGCGGGTGGAATCCAAGCGACACTGGGTTGAAGCCAGTGCTTCCCGGCCAAGAGACTCTGGCCACAGGAAGCAGAAGAGGCCAAGTGGCGGTGAAGAAGGTTGGGGGGGTGGGAAAGCATATATTGCTGGTTACCAGTTGTTCTATCTCCTGCTGGAAACTCCGTGAAGCTGCTTTCTCATACCCCCATTCACCAATCTCTGATAGGAGTCCAAGATGGCAGATCCGTGCTGCAGTAGCTGATAGAGGACTGTTGCGTTTATCTCTCCTCACGCTGTGTTCTTGGTCAGTTTCTTATTCCATTTGGTGCTTGGCTGTGTTCTTTATCTCTTCATTTGATGCTTAGGGTTTCAGGACTGACGTGTGTCTCTGTTTGACTTAGTTTTTCAGATCTTTGCTGTGGAGGGACGGCGTGGTGCTTCTGTCTATAGTGCCACGTTGCCCGAAGTCCACTTGAAAATATTGGATGACATTTTTAAGCAAACCCAAGTGTTGATAGAGTATAAAAATTTTAATTCTATAACATTATTAAAGTAATATTTACCAAATGATTAAATTCTTTGCTGCACATTTATCTGAACATAGCACTCGTGAGGCTTTTAGTATAACATAAAAAATGGAAAAACATTTCTCTTCACACACCAGGTAAATGCTTCAAATTTTATTTTGTTCTTTTAGCATTGGTAAGATTGTCATCATAAAAATCATTCATTAAGTGCCTCTCTTTTGCTTGCTTTTGTGTTTGGTGGTGGTCAGATGTAGAACAGAGTACAACTCCCCCCATTGGATTTCCAAGGCTGTAATCTTTATGGAAGTAGACTGCCACATCTTCTCCCAAGGAGGACCTGGTGGGTTCCAACCGCCAACCTCTCGGTTTGCAGCAGAGAGCTTTAACCACTGTGCCACCAGGGTTCTGCCTTCTACCCAATCATTCTTTTTTATTTTATTATTATTATTTTTGTGCTTTAGGAGAAAGTTTACAGCTCAAGTTAATTTCTCATACAAAAATTTATACACATATTGTTTTGTGACATTAGTTGCAATCCCCACAATCTGATAGCACACTAGTGAAGAGGCAGAATACCTATTAAAGCACCCAAATTAAAGTACACATCAGGCTGTGGTCCTGATGATTTGTGGAGCCGAGAAAATTGTGGCAGAACCGAATACAAGGACAGACAGGCTCCATTCCAATGGCTGAGTTAAGCTAAGAGATAACTAGCCAATATAAAATAGATAGGCTCTGTTTTTTAGGTTTGTTCTCTGAAAGAAAAGACTGAATTCAAGGACAATTTTTTTTCAACTGCATAAACCTACTTCATTTAAGAAAAATCCCACCATCTTCTTGAAGGATGCGCACAGGTTTTAAATACATGTAGTGTATGTGCTCATGCTTTGAAGGCTTGAGGCATGATGAGGCTGAGATTTGCTGAACTGTATTCTGGACAGATATTTGTTTCTTTAAATATACAACCTCAGTGATTTTTGTAAATTGAAATATGAGTTAAATTGTACCTGGTGATCTGGCTAAAGGGTCACAGTGCTTCCTCCATCCATGATGTACTTATCACTG
>NW_004444385.1:89117-90387 GCF_000243295.1 Trichechus manatus latirostris | reverse complement strand
TTGAATTTAAGTAGTATATTTTCCATGCTTTTTCCTTTACCTACCTTTTTTTTAACCATGCCCTACCACCACCAATCCCATCACCAAGGTCAGTCTGTTTTGCTCTGTCTATTCGGCATAAGCTGCATAACATGTTTATAAAAAGAGTAAAACTCTTCAATTCAGCTGCTTCTGCCCAAGTGTAAGCCCTCATCGTGTACTACCTGAACAAACAATACAGATATTCTCCTAATGGATTTCTCTGCCTTTTGTTTTTCTCCGTTTCCAAGACATCTTCCAGATGCTTCTGGTTACTCTCTTAACATTCAGATTATATCATGTTATTCCCCTCCTTAAGCATTTTTAATGGCTCCTGTTTTGTGTACAGAATAAAGTCCAGGCTCCTTAGAATGGTATTCGAAGCCCACCTACCTCTCCAGCCCATTTTTTAATTGCCTTCAAACATTATCCCTCTGCCTCCATTCACAGACCCAGGGTTGCCCACACATTTCTTGCTGTCTCATTGCTCTAGGCTGTCATTCCTCTTTAGCCTTAAGGATAATACTTTCTTAACCTGAAATATACCATCCTTCTTTTTCACTCTTCTCTGCCTTAAATATGGAATCAATGAGTCTTCCTTTGGAACTTAATCACGTATTATATGTAATTTGTCCTTTCTTACAGATAGTTATTAGCATTTCTTTCTTCTCCCTAGAACTTAAGCTCCTTAAGGGCAGGGACTAATTCTTGCTCATTTCCTTTCCCATTTGAGCACCCTTTATGCAACCAAAAAAGAGCCCTAGTGGCACAGTGGTTAAAACGACTGACTGCTAACTGAAAGGTCGGTGGTTCAAAACCACCAGCGGCTCCATGGGAGAAAGACGCGGCAGTCTGGGCAGTCTGCTTCCGTAGAGATTTACAGCCTTGGCAACCCAGTGCGGTCGCTATGAGTCAGAATCGACTTGACAGCAGTGGGTTTATACAACAGACACTCAGTAAAGTGCTTATTGAATGAATCTTTTGGAAATCAAGCACAATACATCCTTGTGTAAATATGGAGTAATCCACACACTTAAGAAACTTAGCTACTAATTTCAGTATCTTTCACCACCATTCAATAACTGACCATTATATAATCAGCATCACCATTGTATACAGAATATATTAAAGAACTTACACACGGCATGTGTAAAATTGAAAGCATCTACCCCAAATCATAATGTTAAAAAGTAATTGAAGCTAATTATCCGGTCCTGGATAAATCACTGTATTTTTTTTCTTCTGAAAAACT
>NW_004444385.1:87081-88306 GCF_000243295.1 Trichechus manatus latirostris | reverse complement strand
GGTCACAGGTATGGCTGTTAGAGTCAGGAACATTCAGGGTTGCCTGTCCTTGGGGGGTGCAAATGGTTAATGCATGTTGCTGTAACCAAAAAGTTGGTAGTTTGAATCAACCCAGAAGTGCCTCAGAAGAAAGGCCTGGTGATCTACTTCCCAAAAATCAACCATTGAAAACCCTATGGAGCACAGTTCTACTCTGATACACGAGAGATCACCATAAGTCTTAATTGACTTGATGGCAACTGTTTTTTTTTTTCAATCATATTGTAGCTATATATCAGTGGATGATTAGACAACCTGTAAATATTGGTGTCTTGCTGATTTGATACTTAAAACAGAGTATATCAGTCAGTATTGCTGTGTAATAAATAACCACAAATAAGTTGCATGTTTCTCATTCATGCATCTGTTGGTCAGCTGGAGTTTTGGCTAGAGCTCAGCTGGGCTTGACTCCAGGTTTTGGGTTGGGTTTCTGTCTGCTCCACATGTCTCTCATGCTCCTTGGACCAGCAGGCTACCTGGACTGTGTGCTTTTTATGGCACCCGAATTCCTGAGCCAGGGAAATACACTCCTCTCCCTTTGCTCACTCCATTCCCTCTACACTGACCTTCTTGCTGTTCTTTGACCAAACTAATCACACTCCCCCTCAGGGGCTTTGTACTTGCTCCTCCCTCTGTCTGGAGTGCTTTTCTCTCAAATACCTGCATAACCATCAAGTCCTTAAAGTTTTTATTCAACTGCACCTCATCAGTGAGGGCTTCTAAGACTCCCCTCACTCCCCCTCCCTAACCCTCTCTCCTCTGAGCATTTATCACCTTCTAACATAAATACATAATTTACTTGTTTATGGCTTAGGCTGTGTGCCCCCATAAGAATGTGAGTTCCATGAAGATAGAGCTGTTTTGGTTGTTTATTGCTATAACCCCAGCACCTAGAACAGTGCATGGCATATAATCAGCTTTTGATAAATATTTGAATAAACAAATTATCCTTACTTGTTTTAAATTTTTATATTTTTTAAAGACAGTTTAAAAATGTCTCAGTATTGGATAGTACAATGGTGTTACTTTAAATTCCATACAGTCATGTTTCATTTAGCTGTTTCCATTTTTCCAGTATAATCTGAGACAGAAAATATTAGGCATTAAGCATTTTGCAGTGGGTTGATTCACCTCTACTCATGCATACATATGATAAATTTGACTTTGATTCTTAAAAGGCGATTAG
>NW_004444385.1:83305-84654 GCF_000243295.1 Trichechus manatus latirostris | reverse complement strand
GCTCTGGGGGAAGGTCCTTATTTCTTGGCTCCTTGGTGATCTTCATGTGGCATGGCGTCTATCTTCTCCCATCTCTGCTTTCTTGCTTGCTTGTTTAATCTCTTTTATATCTCAAAAGAGATCTATTCAAAATGCACCCTAAGCTAATCCTGCCTCGTTAATGTAACAAAGACAACCCATTCCCAAATGGGTTTATAACCATGGGCATAGAGGTTAGGATTTATAACACATATTTTGGGGGGACGTAATTCAATCTATGACATTCCTTAATTATAATTTGCCATTATTTGTTTTGCTTTCATTAAGGTGAGGAAGACCTTCTTAGTCCTCCCCAGGACACAAGCACAGGGTTAGAGGAAGTGATGGAGCAACTCAACAACTCCTTCCCCAGTTCGAGAGGTAAGCTCCAATACCTAGAAGCAATCAAGAGTTATTGGAATTAAGCCAAACACTCACTTCCATAGCCAAGTGGTATGTGTATTTTCCATGTTTAAATAGACACGTGCTAACAGAAGGCCAATTTGGAATCATAGTCAACAGATCTTATTTTTAAACATGAATTTCTGGTTTGGAGTATTTTGAATTCAAATACCTGTGTAATCAAGATGTTTCTGGAAATAAGAATGCTACCTTACATTTCTAAAGTGTTAATTATGAGGTACCTTTCACCTAAGAGTGATTATTATGTAACTTTCGCAGACGAGGAAATTAATGCCTTTGCTGAGAACATACAGCTACTTCACACTATGGCAAAGCCTAGAACATATCTAGCAAGCAGTGGTTGTGGGGATTTTGACTTAAAATCTGATGCCCTTTATATTTAAAAATTGTATCTTACCCCATTATTTCAATGTAGATATAACTAAATCTTTATATAATATTTTGTTTCTTATTGTATCTTTTTTTTTTCACTTCCACACATGGAATACAGACTTAGCAAAGAAAGATGTTAATATTATTTTTCCTTCTGCCCATCACTTTGACCTTGGGTATTTTGCCCTTCATATAAGGGCAGTATTTTACCCCACGGAATTTTCCCACCAGTCAGCATCAGCTTCAGATGCCTTGCCTCATTCAAGGAGGTTTTTTTTTTTTTTTTTTGGTGTCGTTAGTTTTGTGGGATATTTATTTTGTTTTATTGCCCTGGCATAAAACAAAGTCACCGACCCACCTCCTTTCAACAGATAAAAAGAATGGCAGCAGTCGCCTGTGATCAGATAGAGGGAAAGCCTGGAGAACCATAGGGGAAAACACAAGGCTTTGTGGCCAGTGATTGGCACCCCTAATGGGCAGCCTAGGAGGGAAGGGTGGCAGAAAATCTAGGCTATTTGTTCCTCTCCATAAGGGCA